>NW_003307589.1:807244-829814 GCF_000143455.1 Volvox carteri f. nagariensis
AAAGTTCCTTCAACTTCCGCGATTCTGAATGCGTGCCTGAGAGTTTGGGGGCAGACCCTGCAATTGGTCTAGATTGCTCGGTAGAAGGGTTTAAATTGACACCTGGGACAAGTTGAATTGCCGGGACAGGCCCTTGAATTGGCCTGACAGGGATAAGAATTGGCCTGGCAGGGACATTCCGACAGTCAGAATTAGCCTGACAGGGATACGAATTAGCCTGGCGGGACATTCCGACAGTCAGAATTAGGCTGACAGGGTGTCGAATTGGCCTGGCAGGGACATTCGGACAGTCAGAATTAGCGTGTTCAGGGTGTCGAATTAGGGAAGCACGGGAATTGTGCGACCGGGGCAGTCAAAAGAATTGCTCTGCCCGACAGTTTGTCCTACCCTCTACACTTGACCAAATCTCCATCCCAAGCTTTTGACAATTCTTTTCCAGGCCTCTTGCGGAGGCGGTATTTCATGGTTTCTGTCATTAATAGCTACTATCGCCGCTATGGTCCATTGCGGGGGTAGGCGGTCGATAAGTTGCGATATACGCGTTATGGCAGTCGCCCCCGACTGACACGATGCCGGCAGGGGATGCCTCGGCGTAAGCCCTAATATGCCCCGTACCACGATAGTACGAAACAGATTCGTACAATGAAAGTGTTGCGCCTCAGTAAGGCCTTGTACACCAACCATGCGCACCAAATTCCACGTAGACGACATAGCTGTGTGGCATCGTACGGCCATACCTACGGTATCTAACCCACGCAAATTAAGGGAGAGGCGTATACCCCTCCCTCCTCTTCCCCGCCGTTGCCTTTCGGCTGTTCAGCCGTACGGATATCCCATCGCTGTGCGTGTCATAGCTCCTCAGGGTAATATTTGCAGTACGTGGTGAATGATGGGGTTGGGAAGGCGGTAACGGACAACGAGATGCATGGGTTGCCTCTTCAAACGTGCGTATGAGGCGATTTTCGGCATCCTGTTTCTGATGTCCAGAGCGCGCCCTGGGAGGATGGTAAGGACCTCCGGGAGTCATTTGAGGAACGCAAGGAGAGGCAATGGAAGCGACACCACCACTACCACCACCAGTAGCCATGCCTCAGTTGCCAGTCAGGTGGATGTCTACGAGTCCGCCGGGAGTCCTGGGAGGAGGAGATAAATCAGGCATCGGGTTGGTGTGCTAGCTGTGCACGGCAAATGAGATGGATGCCCGGGACGGGCGCGTAACAGGCAAGGGGCATCCAGCAAGCTGACGCATGCACGTGCTTTGAGTCAGTTGGAGCCAGTCGGACGGCAGTTGAACCTTTCATAGCTCCGAAGATGCTTGCCGCAAGCCCCGGTAAGTCCCCGTATGATGGTGTCCAGGGGAGATATCCCCTGGGGGGATCCCACGGGAGATCCAGGGCTGCACAGGTGCTTTGAGTCAGTTGGAGCCAGTCGGACGGCAGTTGAACCTTTCATAGCTCCGAAGATGCTTGCCGCAAGCCCCGGTAAGTCCCCGTATGATGGTGTCCAGGGGAGATATCCCCTGGGGGGGATCCCACGGGAGATCCAGGGCTGCACATGCAACCTGGTAAAAGCCAGGTAAAAGCCAAAAGAGTCTTTGGGCAGGCAGAAGCACTGTAACATGCTAGTTGTTTGGCCCCGCTACTGGAGATGCATATGTGTTGGCGTTCTGTTGTCCTCCGCGTTCTGCTGGAGATTTTCAGTGTTTGGTCATGGCGCTGTACAACTTCTTTCGCACTCTGCTTTCACCGCGCTATGGCGGTTTCTTAATAACAGGCGGGCAAGCTGCATAATTTTTTGCCTATCTTTCATCGCGATAATGGGGCTGTCGATGTATGAATGGCAAATTCACGATCCGTCATCAGGTCAGGTGGAGGGACGATCAAGGTAAAGCGACCCCGCGACAACTAAATTTGATGGGGTCATTTCATTGGAATCAGGACGAAACAAAGTGCTGCATGTTTTTGGCGATTTTGGACGATTAAAGGCCGTACAATCTTTTTGATGCATTGCGCTTACGGAGTCTCACCGGATTGGCACTAATGTTCTTGGGAATAGGTCTATAAGGATTTACTCGAGCTTAGCATCACCGGTGTATCCAATCGTTAAAATTACAAAGCCGAGCTTGAGACCTTCGAAGAGCCCTCCACGCGGGGCGGCGCTACCAAGTAACCCTCCATCCTTCTGAAATATACTGTAATCGTCACGCTGTTTCAACTGTGCTGTTCATGGTCAATATACGGTTACAACTCGACATGGTTCTAAGGTCACGTTGAAGGAACTGGCTGCTGGCCAAGCGTCCCTTGTGAAGTGACAGAATGGGGTGTGGTGCATCCGTTGTAAGTACTTCATACTTACTTTGGCTGGCTTAGCTGTGGGTTGGGTTGGCACAGCCTCGGAGGTTATCTCTCCTCCTATCGAAAATCCCATAAGATTCAATCGTTTTCATACGTTCACTCGTGCAGGACTCAAATGCAAGCCAGGCGAGGCTGACGCCTATGCCCCTTCCTCCAAGGAATGAGGTAGGCGGTCGCACGTGGCCTGGCTCGTTAGCATGCGTGCACATACATTATTGCAACAAAAGCAGCTAGTAATGTTGGTCGACGTCGTTTTGTTGCTTCACCGTCCTTGAGCTGATGCCCTGCGTGACGCGATGTGTCCCACGTTTCGTAATCTAAAGGAAACCGCCGCATGCATAACGGTATAGGACTTCCTGGTCTGAGCTGCAGATGTTCGTGTATGCCGGGAAAGTTTGCCGTCGTTAGGGAAACCGTGCCCTCATTCCGCCGCTCTTCGACGGTGCAGCTCTGTGCTTGCGAAGCTACGGTGTCAAGGATCGGCAACAGTGTTGCCATGCCATACCTGGCTCTTCGTTCCCTTGCCTGGGCAACCCGGCCAACTTCTTGCAGGACTCTCCTTTCAGTCCCCCCTGTCACATCCACACACCACCCTTCCGTCCAACTCTGGCTGCTCACGACTCACGACCACGTGTATGCCTCCTAACACTTACGACAGCCAAGCCAGCTACCAAACGTGCTCCAAATCTCCCGGTTTCCTTTCACTGTCGCTGCCCACATCCCATCTTCCTTTCTTCGCCTCCCTTGCCTGCTTCCCCCGCCCCTTTTAAACCCCTTGGCCCTCCCTTGATTTCCCACCCCTCTTACCCAAAACACACACGCAGAATGTCCTCGCGTGCCTCCAAGAGAACCGTCCCCTCGATGACCTTCCCGATTGTGTTGCCGACCTGCACTACGGCATGCCAGCTTTACTCAAGCAGGCGCCGATGCGACTGTTAAAAATAAACAACGTACTGGCATGGACGAACCTCAAGGTCTACGAGGAAGTGCCACCGTCCGCCTGTCTCAGCCTGCCGTATTATGAAGTCGATGATGCGATTTGGGACCAAACAGCCGTGCTGTCCTGGCGTTGGGGAGCCTCCAAACCTACCAAGCAGCAACACGGATACTCGCCCATGCTGCAGCGCCAGTTCGGAGAGCTGTGTGAGGTGCTCACGAGGCTGCGTGACAATGGCATCCAATACGTGTGGGTCGATTGGTGCTGTGTTCCACAGTACAGCAGCTCTCCTATGGTCGAAATCATGCGCTCCAAGGTGTTTTACATGCGCGCGCGTGCCATGATTATCATCCCCACCTTCCACCCCATTCCGCCGGAGGGCGTCGTGCGGCTGCTCCTGGTCAAGGCCGCGCGGTCACTAAAACGACGCGGCAGCAAAGCGCCGAACTGCGCCGTGGCGGCCGATGTTATCAACTCCATTCTTGCCAGAGAACAGGTCGCGGGTCGAGAGTACTTTAGCCGTGTGTGGACGCTGGCGGAGCGCATGGCGCGTCACGGCCGGTCCGAGCAGCTTTGTAACTGGCTATCCCTGGAGGCCTGGCTAGGCATGGTTGTAGATGCCATGCTTAAAAGTACGGAAGACAAGACCGCGTCGCAGATCTATAAGAAAATTCTAGGCAAAGACGCCGGCGATCTTCTGGATAAGATTCTCGACCCTTTGGCGGCGGCCGTCAAGACCGGCAGCATGCTGGTCGCGGAAGGTCTCGACGACATGGTGGCGCAGCTGTTCGAGATGGCTGTCAATATGTGGAAGTCGCAGTCCATTTTGGACGAGGCCCCTACCAAACCGTGGTTGCTGTCGTACTTGGAAGAGGCGCACACTGGCGTGTACCAGGCGTGGAATGAGGGCGATCGCGTGTGGGCGGTTTACAGTTATTTCTGTTGGAAGCAGTTGGATCAGTTGTCGCCGAGCGCGCTGCTGGAGGCGCTTCAGGACTTGGCACGTGTGGCGGGTGCGAACCGGCGGCACCTGTTGGGCCTCGCAAAGAAGCTGGGGTTGGAGAAGTTGTTGCCCGTGGAGGAGATGGATGAGCGGTTGTTCAAGGCGGCGGAGGTGGGCGACACGGCGCTGGCGCAGGAGCTGATCGACCAGGGTGCCAATACGCAGATGGCGAAGGAGAAGGATGTGAGGGGAGCGTGCGTGCGCGTGTCGTGTGCGTGTTTCGTGGCGACCCGTGGTCCCCGGAGCGAGGGCGGGAGCGAGGGAGGGAAGGGGCCGCTATGGGGGTGGTTACGTAGGGTTCTCCAACTCGGGGGGGGGGGGTGAGATGCGGTGCGAGGATGGTGAGGCTGGCCTGCCCCTGGAGCGGTGTAAAGCACCAGGACAGGGCAGGGACACAGGGCGAGGTTGCTGTGAAAGAAGGTCGCTGACGAGGCCCATTAGAGAATCGCGGATGGAGAGAAGGGTGGGGTCACTCTGTCTGTCTGTGTGTGTCTGTGTTTAAAGCAATTGATCCGCGAGAAGGAAGTGTGAAGGAAGTGTGTCGGGGGCTCCGGCGGTGGTGGGGATGGAAGCGGGGCGATGTTTCCACGTCCGGGGTTCTACTCCGGGGCTCCTGGTCGTGCGGGATTACTGGTTGGCGATGGGGGCAGGGGCAGGGGTGAGGAACTGGAGGGGTCAGCACACAGCAGTCTATAAGCAACAACTGCGAGTTGGCGTGCATCAGCTGCGGTATACGCATTACATGCGCCGTCTGGAAAAGAGAGAGAGATTGAGAGAGAGAGAGAGAGGGGGGGCCCCAACAGGGGGAGATGGATGGGGCTTGGATGGGCTCGCAGGGCTCGCTCCTGTCCATATTTGGTTGGTGAGGTGATGTAGGTCAAGAGGTGGGCCTCCGGCCCACCTCGAATCTTCTCCGCCACTGCCATCGCCATGCGCTGTAGATCCTCGCGGTTTGTCCGACCGTCCGCGGTTTGCCCGTCTGACCGTCTTCCCTCTTCTCCGCTCCCACACACCGCCAACCCGCCATAACTCTTCCTTATCTCCTCCTTTACCTCCCCGCCCCGCCCCTCCCCTCCTTTACCTTTCCTCCAGGACAACATGACAGCACTGTTCCTGGCTTGCCAGAAGGGCCATTTGGAGGTGGCCAAGTTGCTGCTGGCTTGCGGGGCGCCCATCAACGGAGCAAAGACGGTGCGCGTGGCTGGGGCCGGGGCCCCGTGGGGTACGTTGTCTCACGGATCACGGATCAATGGTTGGGTGGGGTGGGTGGGCGGCCCTATCCTGGAAGGGAGGAGTAGCAGGGGCCAGGCGTGGAGCGGGTGAAATTTTCAGATGCAAGACATGTAAAGACCGGCAGCGGTGGAGGCGGCCGAGTTTTTTTTCCTCGGCGGCAGCGGGAATGTCGTTTGGGGGACGATGTGGACGGGTGCTGAGAGCAGTGGATAGCAATGAGCCGCCAGTGCCCCGGCATGACTCCCTTAGACAACCTGCCCAACCGCTCACCCACCCCGCGTACCTTGTCTTGCTCTATACGCTGCAGAGCGGGTGTGCACCGCTGCACACAGCCGCCATGAATGGCCACACCGATGTTGTCAAGATGCTCATTGAGAAGGGGGCCAACCTGGAGGCGGCTTTCAGTGTAAGTCCCTCCGTGTGTTGCATTGAGTTTCGGAGCCGCGATGACGGTGGCAAGGGTGGTGGCGGTGCACAAATAACTTGATATCGAAATAATTAACTTGGTATCGAAGCGAGTTCCGTAGTCAACAGCGCGACGTGGTGGGATTTCACCAGTGAAGTACGGATGTATACATAAGTCAGGCACGACTGATAAAGCACACACTGATGTCCCCGGAGGTTCCGGGGTCGAGACTTGTCAGGGTGGAAAGATCCTTCCGATGGTGGAAGGTAAAAGTGCACCTAGTCCATGGACGGTGGTGACCTGGGATAAAGTTGACATACGAGCTGACCAGGAACGGAGTTGGGCCGCTGTCGGCCCGGCAGATTCCGTTGGGTGCTGTTGGTGGGTACTGAACCTGAGCGATCCACTAAGAAGTGGGCTAGGGTGACTGGATGAGGGTGCCCTGAAATACCGGGGAAGGCAGGGTCTGCCAGGTAGCGGCCGCAGGGTGAAGATATAACCCCCTGACCCACACATCATACATAGTTTGGAAGTTTTAAGTGATGTTGGTTAGAAGAATGGTGCCGGAGCCAGTAGAACTAAGAGGCGGAGGCGCTGTAGTGGCCAAGGGCGGCGAGAACTGAGTACAGACAACGCGGGCACCTAAAGGCAGCAAGGCATCACAGAATCTCAAAACTTAGCCTGTGTGTACACATCATGTGTGTTGTGTGTGTGGAGGTGGGGGAGAGATTAGGCACAGCACATATATGCAATACACACGGAGGGCGGGCGGGCGGGGTGGCTGGCAGGGTGGGCGGACGGGGGCGTAGGATAAGGCACGCATAACTACATGACTGTTGGGGCGGACGTTCTTTAGGTTTCCATTCATACAGGACGTGCGAGGTGCTGCTTGTAGGTAGCTGGGGGAGGGGAGGGTAGAGAGTCGGCACGCCTGGCTATCATCACCGCCCGTACCATCAGCACCATCAGCATCATAACCACCTCTATTTATGTACCTTACACCCCCCTGTTGGGTCGCGTCTCTCTCTCTCTCTCTCTCTCTCTCACGCAGGACGGCGCCACACCCTTGTACGTGGCGTCGGAGAAGGGCAAGGTGGAACCGTTGAAGCTGCTGCTGGAGGCAGGCGCCAACAAGAATGTGAAACTCAAGGTCCGTTGGTTGCTTGGAATAGGGGAGGCGGCCCATCATGGGGAGAGGGGGAGATCTGTGGGATATGATGACGAGAGGCTCGGATCTCTAACGAGGGAGAATGTATCAAGCAGTCCTTGGTTTGTGGGGGTGTAAGGTATATGGATGGATTGGGGAAAGAAATGGATAGGAGTAGAAGCAGGAGGGGTGTGTCTCTTTTAGGTATCCAACATGGCTGGCTGTGTCTGGCTGGTTGCCGACAGGAGCTGTCCACCCCGGGAGCTCTCACCGCGTCTGACCGCGTCGCGACTCCTCCTTTTCCTCTTCTCTCCATCGCCTTCTGTCCAGGCTCTGCAACGCCGGACTGTCCGGCTGTGATGCAAACACGCTGCACCTCGTTACTCGTCAGCCCCGAATCACACGATTTGGTTCCGGAGCCACCATAACCCCGTTTTCCCAACCCTCCTTTCATCTGCCCCTTGTACTATTCGTTGTGATGGCAATCATGGTGTGATGGCGGTCATTCACGGTGATGATGACGACAACATTATGATGGCGATCCGCAGAAGGACGGCCACACGCCGTTGTGTATCGCCGTCCTGAACCACCACACTGAGTGCGTCAAAGCGCTGCTGGACGCGGGCGCCGACAAGAACCTGGGTCTCAAGGTATCGCGCTGTGCCTGCTGGGCTAGGTCTGCTGGGCTGTGGGGCTGGGGATGAATGGCCCCGAATGAGGGTGCACTTTGCTTGCATGTGGGGTGACGAGGGTGAGGCAGTGTGGCCTCCGTCATCTGGGCTTCGCGGCCTGCCGGAGTTTGTCGACACGCCGTGCAGAGCACCATCATCGTCAACACGGGCAGTAGCAGTCATCACAAGGGCAGTAGCAGTCATCACAAGAGCAGTAGCAGTCATCACAAGAGCAGTAGCAGTCATCACAAGAGCAGTAGCAGTCATCACAAGAGCAGTAGCAGTCATCACAAGAGCAGTAGCAGTCATCACAAGGGCAGTAGCAGTCATCACAAGGGCAGTAGCAGTCATCACAAGGGCAGTAGCAGTCATCACAAGGGCAGTAGCAGTCATCACAAGGGCAGTAGCAGTCATCACAAGGGCAGTAGCAGTCATCACAAGGGCAGTAGCAGTCATCACAAGGGCAGTAGCAGTCATCACAAGAGCAGTAGCAGTCATCACAAGAGCAGTAGCAGTCATCACAAGGGCAGTAGCAGTCATCACAAGGGCAGTAGCAGTCATCACAAGGGCAGTAGCAGTCATCACAAGGGCAGTAGCAGTCATCACAAGGGCAGTAGCAGTCATCACAAGGGCAGTAGCAGTCATCACAAGGGCAGTAGCAGCATCGTTTTAATTTTGCGGTAGTGGCACATCGCCGTGTGACGCCGCAACAGCTTTACGGAAACCTGTTCAAACTTGGGTGCGGTGCTGTACTATGAGGCGGTATACTATGCTGGTCCCTGAATGTGTGTGATACACAGATCGAACCCTGCTGAGATCGAGCCTCTGGGTCTAATACTAAAGTCCTCCGCGAACCGGGGCCTCAACTCCGCCAGCCAAACCCACCAACCCAACTCGACCGCAAACCCAACCCAACCTCTTTGACCCCACCCTATCCAACAACTACCTGGCCCCCTCCCGTTCCCCCCCACCCCGCGATGCAGGATGGCGCTACCCCACTGTACCTGGCCGCGGAGAAGGGCTTCGCGGACTGCTTACATATGTTGTTGGCTGCCAAGGCGAACACAGAACTGGGAATGGAGGTACGTGTTTCAATGGACTGAGAGCCGCGAGATGTGAAGGCTTATTTATGTGTATATGTGTGTGTATGTGTGTGTATGTGTATGTGTGTTATCTGTACGTGGTTTATTGGCGTGTGTAAGTGGTGCTGATGCGCCCCAGGGCCCCAGGACTGTGTCCTAGAGCTTGAGCTGCTCCTCAGGGGTCGCATATCAGTAGGTGTGAGTCTAGGTGGTGCTGGTGGTGGTGGGTGTGTAGTGGACATCATCTCACGCGCGACTCCCGCGCGCAGCTTCTCATTAATACTTATACCCACTCCCCCGCACCTCTCGGGGGAGCTGTTCTCGCTCCCTGGCGGGCTCCGGTGGACACGTGTGTGACATATATACATACATACATATTTATTTATTTATTTACACGTGTGCCCTTCTGTACACCACCTGCGGTCCCCACGGCTCTGGTACTGTTGCTGCTCTTGCCACTTGCTATTGATGCCAGCTATGGCTTCAATAATGTCTGTCGCTCATCATATGTTGTGGTTGTATCGCTGTTCCTGTCTGGCCTGTGGCTGCGTGTCTTTGCAGAGCGGCGCCACGCCTCTGTACATCGCCTCGCAAAACAACTTTGCTGAGTGCGTGGACGCGCTGATCAAGGCGGGCGCCAACAAGAACGCATCACGCAAGGTTTGTTTGTCTGTCTGTCTGTCTGTTTGTCAATTTTTGTCTTGCCGCGGGCTAGAGGCCGCGGTTGTGGATACAAGCACCGGTGGCATACAGCCCCCACCCCCCACTTTATGTGTCTTATCATTTCAGTAGTAATATTCGCCTCTTCCCCCCAGTATAGTATAGTTCAACAAACTGAGCCGAGTAAGAGATGGCCGTTTTTCGAACAGTTGATGATGTGCACACGTGTGTCCAGTTGCACCTTCTCGTCGTGTTCCCTGAAGCTTTGACCTGCTTCGAGTGCACATTTGTGAAAAACCGGCAAAGCCTTATACATGCACATGTGAGCCATGATGTGAGTACGTACGTACGTATGTGTGCGTATGTGCGTATGTATGTGCGCCAGGCACCCAACACATATACTCGCTGCACACACCCACAGAGGGCGGGGGCCGCTTATATTTTACCGCTGTGGGATCAAGTAGAGTCAAACTGCCCGTTTTTGATGAGTTCAGACCCCCCCCTTTTGGCATATACCGCCCATATGCCCTCCCACTTGCCACCCCTCCCCACCTGCAGGATAAGGCCACTCCGCTGTACATTTCCTCGGAACGCGGTCATGTGGGGGTGATGAAGCTGCTGTTGGATGCGGGGGCGCTCATAGAATCCACCTTCCAGGTGGGGCAGGACGTGAGGGTGTGAGAGGAGGAGGCGGTGTGGTGGTGGGGGAAACGACGTGGCGGAGGGGGAAGGGAACCAGGCGGGTGGGTGGGACTGCAGTGCTCTTGGTGGGTGGTGGGTGGGTGGTGGGTGGGGTTATCAGGGTTTTGCGGTATTGACGAGAAGTAACCGCACCGGCGGGGAGGGGGAAGTTGGGGGGAAGTTGGGTGGGGTCGTTTGCGGCGGTGATGGTTGGGAGGGACTGTGGGTGGGCGAAGGATGATGCCAGGTGTGCGCCGTGTTTCGCACATCAGCCTTACGTAGCTGAGACATTGGACAGACTCTCAACTGAGCCGCACTAGCTCCTTTCCTTAAAGACTGACCGACGTTCAGCTAGCACCGCTAGCAAGTCGATCCGTGGGTAAGTCAGCAGCAGACTAGCGCTGACGCGATAGGCACAAACACGTCTCCTCGGCAAACCGACCGACCCTCGGGTCATCCACGTTCCTTGCGATGATGACGACGCAGAGCGGCGCGACACCAATTTACGTGGCGTCCCAAAACAACCGGGTGGAGGCTGTCAAGCTGCTCATTGAGAAGGGCGCAAACAAGGTCGTCAAGCTCAAGGTGAGTAGTACGACCACGCGCGCATACGGCGCATGTAAATATTTGCAACCAGTCTGACTGGATCGGCTCATTTCCTTACAACTTGAACACGCGCGCGCATGCTTCTCATGCATGTCTTGCAGTACAAGTACAATGAATAGAACGGCCCCCTATCGCGTTTACCTCTTGTTCACCCAGTGAATCCTGCTGGCGGTTGGGGGTTTCACCTCTGTCTGTGTAGCACTACGTCAGTATGTATGTCAGGTGAAGGGCCGCCATCAGTCATCAGATAGACAGGCAGACAGAGACAGAGAGAGAGAGACAGAGAGAGAGAGACAGAGACAGAGAGAGAGAGACAGAGTGAGAGAGAGAGAGAGACAGAGAGACAGAGAGAGAGAGAGAGAGAGAGAGACAGAGAGAGAGACAGAGAGAGAGACAGAGAGAGAGACAGAGGACCGCAAAACCCCGTTCGCCGCGTTAGGACACGAATACGGCTTACAGCAACAGCGCTGTAGGTACAGGTGGTATGAATACGTGCTCAACCCCCCACCTCTCCCTCCCCTGTGTGGTTCGTCTTTCCTCCCCTCTCCCTCCCCTCTCCCCCTTTCCCATCGCCAGGGTGGCTACACGCCCATCCACAGCGCCTGCCTTGCGGGGCATGTGGATGTGATCAAGATGCTGGTGGAGGCGGGCGTTGACAAGGACCTGACGCTGGAGGTGAGAGGCCGTCTCTCTGTGTATCTGTTTGTCTGCTTACATACCTGCCCCGACAGGACCCGGCTAATCATTGTAAAACATCAAATCACATTAAATTATCGTACCCAAGGGGGAATGGTGTACCATAGCCAGCTAACTATGCGGCTAGCTAGGGGGCCGCAGGCCAGTGGAAAGCAGAGTTACTAGCCCCCGGTGGAGCTGTCTGTGTGTGTCTGTGTGTACGTGTGTATGTATAGAAGTATGTCTTGTGCTTGTGCCCCTGTGCGTGCTGACGTCTAGGGAAAAAAACAACTCCGAGTCTTGCTTTAAAGCTTCGCCCTTCCCTTTACCCCTCTCCACCCTCCTCTCCAACCCTCCCTCCCTCTCCTCCCCCTCCCTCTCCTCCCCACCTTCCCTCCCTCTCCTCCCCACCTTCCCTCCCTCCCCTCAGGACGGCGCTACCCCGTTGTACCTGGCTGCGGAGAAGGGCCATGTGGAGGCGGTCAAGTACCTGCTCTCAGTGGGGGCAGACAAGAACAAGGCGGATAACGTACGAGGCCGGGGGTGGAATCCACGGGTGCATATATCGTACATGTATGCATGTAGGGGGTTGACAGGGCTTGCCTAAATTTGACAATCAGAAGGGAGTGTGAGAGTGAGAGGGTGGGGAGCGTTTGCTGGGAGTCAGGACGAGGTTGGACTCGCGTCCCCTGCTCCCGAACATCAACCCCAGTTTGTTTATGCGCGACCTGCGTGGCAACCTCCTTGATTTTCCCTCCATATCTAAACACCTCCCACCTCTCCCATCTCCCTGCAGAACGGGAAGCGGCCCAAGGATGTGGCCAAGAGCGGCTCCGGCGTGCCATCTCTCCTATAATAATGTGCTTAGGGATCAAGAGCCCGCTGGAAGTGGTCCTGGTCCTGGTCCTGGTCCTGGCCAAGGCCAAAGGGCTTGCTATTCAACACCGTCCCTGGGCTATAGTGGGTCCTTAGCCTTCCGTCTCACTGTCGCCATTGTCGCCATGATCATCGCCATCGTTGCCGTTATCGTTGTGGGAGATCAACCTGGGCCGGCGTAACGAGGGGGTATGAAAACCCGAATCCCTGAACCGTGCCTTGGCGCACAACGGACGCGTACTGTGTTCGAGGAGATGCACCGCTACTTGGGCGTGTGACGTGACGTGGCGTGTCAGTGATGTTTTCTCTTACAACAGAAACTTTATTTGTGCATTTTGATGCGGTTCATGTGCGCTTTATATTCCATCATGTGAATCCTCAAATTATTTCGCAACTCGCGTGTATGCGCATATGCTTGCGGGGCGCGCCCTTTTGCGTTCTCTGTGACGCCAAGCCTGTGGATATGGCTCTGCAGCTGCATAGAGGCAGAAGTGGGTTTGTGGCCCGGATGTGGTAGTGGCACCCCGGCCGGGGGTCGAAGGCGAAGGGCAGACAGTGCGGGGCAGATAGATACGGTGCTTATATGCTTCCTGTGGCGCGCTGTGCGTCCTGGCGGGGTGGGTTACTGGTGGTGGTGTGCTCACGTCACGTCGATACCCCACAGGGGCAAGGGCGGACAAACCCCCATACTAGCCGGCAGGTGTCATGAGGGGCTTAAATGTGATTGTGATTGAAAAGTTCCGCTTCGTCGCCTCCCTGGTCAGGTCGGAAGGATGTCGGAGATGACTGAAGCACGGCAGCAGAGCATGTCTCCAAAATGGGCAAGAGCGCATCACATGACGGTGGCGATGGTGGTGGTGGCGGCGAGTACACAGGAGGTGCTCGCGTTCGCGACGTGTGCGTGTGTATATAAATTCGTATGTGCGTGTGCGTGCACAGAGCATTGCGAGCGGGTGGGCGAGGGGCTCTTTGGAGTTTGGATACGAATTTGCTGCACATATGCCGGTGTACGCGCGCGAATGCGTATTTGTGTGGGTGTGGGTGCCTGTGTGTGTGTGCGCTCGTGGAGGGAGGGGGTTCTCGCACCCCCGCCACGGGTAATACACACACGCGCGCGCAGACACACGTAAATGGCTCATATACATATTCACGCCGGCCTATTGAGGTTATCCTAATCTGCGGTATATTACCCCAAAACGACCAACCCGCAAGAACAAGTCCAGCACACGGCGTTTGTCCTGACCAGCCGCGCTGGTTGCGCATTATGATGTTTATTGCTGTTGCGGTCTTACGTTCACCAGGGCTTGATGTAAGCGGTACATATACGTGTGGGTGGGTGTGCGTGTGCGTGTCTATTTAGGGAAACATCCATATGCACGTCTTGTGTCTTTGTGTGACATTTCGCCGCGCAAATATCTCCCGTACCGTACATTTGTATGCCATCCGTGGATCACGTGATCATATCACGTGTATGGATTCGCACGAAGTGTTAATACGTGCGGCGTGAGGAGAACGCCAGGCTGGCTGGCTGGCTGGCAGGACGACAGATAGCCTTTATTGCGGTTGCGGAATTACCTATTTTCTATCGCATTTTTACTTTGGCCCTCATATGCCTATAAATGCGCATCTTCTATCGCGATTTCCCACGCCCTGGCTTTTCATTGCCGCGCATCACTTCCTCTAAACCCTAAGATACGCTACGCACTTGGCCACCTTTACGTACCCTGTCAGCCGTAAACTGAAATGTTGTGCTGCTTGTTATTATGGTTGTCAACAACGGCGCGTCGCATCGAAAGGTGCTCAGCCTGCGTCCAACCACATCATCCGACGACCATATATCTGTATGCGGGTGTTGCTTTGTATGATTTGGACTGAACACCAAACGGAAAACTCGATTAACGACCGACGGCGCAGGAAGCCCAATGGCTTGTGTGTGGTATCTTCTGTACGGCAATGGATGTTGGGACGCGCGGTTCTGAACCTAAGCCGGCAGGGGGATGCGGAGCGGAACGTGACGACGTGAAGGACGAGAGACTTGCTGAGGAAATCCCTCTAGAAGCCAACTAGTGGTGGGAGATTCCACAGATGTGTCTGTGGAGAGCATTGGGCTTCTCCGCTCCTTTCTCGGTGGTGGAGAGTTGCCCTGGAAGTGTTGGTGCACAGGGTACGTGAGGTTAAGCATTGACAGGCCTCCAAATACGTTTTCTTTCTTTTTTATCCCATTCGGTTGGAGGGCCGTCGGCTTTGTGTTGATTGTTGTGAATGTGTACGTATATATAGTGTATATGTATGTGCGCAAGGAAAATCACCGCAGTAACGACGATGACATTGTTATTGTCGTTAGCGAATAAGCGGCTTCTGGGCCATTTGCACACAATCGGGTTGCCTATCTAGGATTGAACACCATACAGCAGCATCTACCATTACCACACTGTACTACCCCGTACAGATTGCAGGTCCAAGGCGGTTGGTTCTGCCTCCTTGAAACCCTGCACAACATGTCACCCGAACACCAGTACGGAAAGAGGGTTCAGCAGTCGCCACCAATCCAGCGTGCGAATCTCTGTCCATCAACCGTGATCTCAACTCTACAGCGTGCCATAATCTCACATTTCCAACATTATCGAGGTTCTACACAGAACTTGAACTCAAGACCTTAAACCACACATTGCTGTAGTGTCCCCAAACCAAACATCGTAACAAGGTCGAAAGTCTTGACGTCTGAGCACGTGATACACATTATGAATACATTTACACGTGAGCGTAGCGACCCCTTTTGCCGGGTGGAGGTTTGGGTTGTGAGTGTGGTATATAGCCAGAATAGCGAAAGGGCCAGCCACAGGCAACGGGCGGGGATTTATACGGTGTTTATGTCGGTTGATGCCTATGCTCGCAGCACGGCCACCTTCGGAAATTGTTTCTGCTCGGTAACTGGTGGGTGGGGCGCCGGGAAGACGCAGGGAACACACAGGCCAACGCACCAGGTGAATACAGCGATTATCAGTCAAGATGAACGAATGGCTCAACAACAAAATGGAGGCTCATAGGGATACACAATGGCCGGACGGAAACAGCGACAGCCATTTGTAAGACCACCGATACTCAAGAGGCCATGTTACCGTCAGCCAGCCTGCCAGGCGGACCGGGTGCAGTACAAGCCAGGTCATGCCAGGTCAGCCAGAGGTTTGAACTGG
The DNA here is from genome assembly GCF_000143455.1 of Volvox carteri f. nagariensis. Lineage (NCBI taxonomy): Eukaryota > Viridiplantae > Chlorophyta > Chlorophyceae > Chlamydomonadales > Volvocaceae > Volvox > Volvox carteri. The sequence continues at coordinate 822,770 of NW_003307589.1, forward strand.
TTACTATATGGGCATGGTTTCGGCTCGCACTTCAATTTTCCTGGGATCTGGCTTTCCTGGCTATGGAAAGTTTTGCGGGCTGTCGTGGCCCCTACATGGTATGAAAGTGTAGTGCCACTTAACCTAGTGTATCCAAAAAAGTGCGTTACCGAGTGCTCGGCGATGGTATCGCCGCCCTTACCGGCGACCTGCCCAGTTCCGCAGAGGTAGTGGTGTGTCTGCGAACACTACAGCCAGTGGATTGCGGTGCAAGGTTGCCGTTGCCTGCCTCCAGCAACACATGACTGAACAAATCACCCCCAGCAGCCCTGAGGAAGGACCGGAGCAAACCAGACGGATCACACGATGCACGCGACCCGTGGATCGTTCAAGGCCCGCCCTTGCCTCTACTCGTTTCTAAAACCCTTACAAAAACCCGCTGCTTGGATGCCGATTGACACAGTAATGCAGAAAAGGAAGATTTTGGAGCCGGAACCCCGTCAGAAGGCAACCGACATAAGCAGCTACGCGGTCCGCTGAGCAGTAAGGAACCATCGCACGATAGCCAGGGCACACACCGTGCCCATGCCTTGCATCTATATACATTACGGCATACTCAGCCAGGTGTGCAAGCACATACGGCCCCAGCGGTTATCTGGCTACGAGGATGAGCTGTTAGGTTTCCGCACGGGAGGCTGAACGATATGCTACGTCGGCCCTGTGTCACTCGCCTGAGTAGCCGTTGACAGTTGCCGCCGGCGGGAAGGAGGGCTGCAAAGCCCGAGGAGCAAAGTCCTGAAAAAATCTTGCGGATCGCATGTCAACCATGTTTAATCAGCTAGCCACGGGCAGGGCTGGCCCGGCTCAACGTCCCCTGGCAAATAATCAGAACAGGAGTTGAGTTGGCAAGGAAGTGCTGCCTGGCAGCGGCTGCAAGCTACAAGGTATCAGAGCCATATTAAAATGCTGCTAAGGCGAACCCAAGTAGTCCACCAGTCGAAGCGACCATGACCCCATTATTGGCTCTTGGTACGCATGCTCCTGATGGAAGATTCCTTGCTGAGGAGGGCACGAGGACGGGAATATGGAGAGGAGATTTGGAGTAAGACGTGCTGTGCATGATCGATTGATCCGGTAGTATCCGCCTCCATCCGTCTTGTGGTAAAACGAAGTGGGATGTGAAGGCTGCCTGGGATTTAAGATCTGTTACCTTTGACCTGTGTGATGGCCGTTTTAGTTTATACGGCTGCCATACGGCATAGCTAGTACAACTTTCGTCACGGTTTGAACTGAATCACTGGCCGCACGTTCAAATCATTATGCGCTTGGGTGCTACATGCACATCTTTACAGGAACTGTGTGCCGCATTCCTTCGCCCTGAGTGAAGAATTTGCACATAAATGTGGAATATTGCCTTGGAATCCGTTGCTCCGCCTACTGGAGGAAAAGCAAGAGCGAGAAGTCAACAAAAAATGAAGGCGAAAGAAAGCGAGTCTACACATTTCGTAACATTTGCCCAGGCGGCTGCATTGAACGGACCAATGACAAAATTGGAGGCAGCCCAGTGCCTTCTGGGCGTTGCAGGCACGATATTTGGCCCGGAGAATGCAGAACGCGTTGCCGTGGCTATTGGCAAGCGCATGAACCTTTCCGAAGCGGATTTACTCCCTGGGATGGCGAAGCTGCGGCCGCGTAAGAAGGCGGATGGCGGAAAATCAGATAAGCGAGTGGCTTTGACGCCTTACACTCTATTCTTGTGCTACGCCATGAAGGAGCTGTACAAACAGAAGGAGGAGTTGCCGGTTATTAAGGATTTCCTGAAGCAGCACGGCGACGGGGGAAAAATCAACTTCCAAACGGCCATCCAAATCTGGCGCTCCCTGCCATGCGACAAGGTACGGAAAGCTATTACGGCGCAAGGGGCCTGGAATTTTTATTGAAGGGCACGCTACCATGGGCATCTTGCTGGTAGAGGGCGCAGGCTCCTTGTAATTGTGCCTGCGTGCGTCTAGGTACGGCACATTATGTTGCTGCTGTCGGGGCTTGGCGGCGGTGTGGTTTGGTTCAGTAATTTGGTAACGAAAGCAAGACCTTCTTGTAGGGCTGCCCCCTCTTTTTCTCTACCCCACCTTCTCACTTCCCTGGGTCTCCGGTGTCTTTCCTCCGTAACCCACGGAGTCAAGGCGTTTTCCTTTTACCTTAAACATTGCATCGCACAATTGTGCGAGACACTGCTATTCCCAGCTCACCGCTTGATCCCATCACAGTATCGCAAAGTGAAAAAATTACCCCAGATGGAAAGTGGGCGCGCGAAGCAGGCGTGTCTGAGGGGGCTCAAATCACAGGGTTGTCATTCATTCTTCCACCTGTTCACGTGCGTGCTTTCCGATGGACATGGGAATCGAACTCACGCAGGAGCGGCTGGATGTGCTCAAACCCTTTTTGGACGCCATCAACAAGGACCGTCTGTTGCGCAAGCAACAGCTGCCAGGTGGTGCCAGCGGTGGGGGCGCCGGGGAGCCCGCGGCCGAGGCGTGCGAGCGCTACCTGCAGTACGTGGCTGACCACCCGGAGGCGTCTTTCGTTCGGCTGCTAAAATTGGATGGTAGCATCGACGGTGGGTGTTGTGAATGGGCCATTTCTGTGTGTGTATGTGTGCGTTTGTTACGCCGTCTGGAGTTGCCAAAGGTGCAACGGGCTCACACGAGCCGGAGGCCAAGAGCCAGCCTAGGCCTGTCCAGGAAAAGGATACAAACGCAGAATGAAATTTATAATATCCTATCACTCAACGCGAGAAAGAAGAGAAGGATATGCCGGAACTAGTCGAGCTACCGAGACTGGTATGCCGTAGCAGCGCACCTGCGATTTCTGACCCGCACTAGCCAAACACTGTGGCTACGATTCGCCAACTTCAACGCCAACGTCAACCGCTACCATCACCACATCCTCCATAGTATGACCCACCTGATACCCGACAGGAAATCCTGCCTGCATGTGCTATATGCCGGGCACTTCAAGAGTACATGCTCTTCGTCCTCCACGCCCATGGGTTTGCTGTTGTTGTTGTTGTTACAGCGGCGGTTAGCTACCAGGCTTCTAGGCCGGAAGGCAAAGCAGCCGAGCCAAAGGGCACATCACCTGACGATGCATGAAACACGAACCAGGAAAAGCAGACTGGCTGGTCCGTAACGGCACGCAAACTTACTACTCGACAGGCTGGGTGTAGGCAAAGACCGGACTGCTAGCACTGCACTGCACTGCGGGTACCAGCAGGGGGACTTAGCCGATATGGCTGCCCTATGAGTGGTAACCTAGTGCCTGCTAATACCGGCAAATTAGTGTTCAGTGCCTCATTGGGAGGAAGTTGATGAGGGTTTGTATCGGAAATGTGGTATTCATGTGGGGAGTTTAGTCGGGGCTGGGCACACAAAACATGGCGACAGAGGTGTGGCGGCGGTGTACGCATGACGGTGATTGTACAGTACAATACAGTAGTGTAATGTATGGCCATTTTGTTGTTATGCCAACACAAGACTGGGGTCGTCACTCTCACTCTCTCTCTCCTTCCCCTTGTTGTCTGTCTTCGCTTAGTTTCGGAGTACCTGGGCGCCTCCTCCACCCCCTCCGGTGTTTCATATTGTTGCAGGTTTGGGCGCTCCGGGCGGACCGTCGGCGGCGACTTCGACGAAGGGCACAGCAGCGGCGGGGGCTGGTGCAGCGCGGCTCCTCGGCAGCCGGGGTCCCGTCACCACCGCTATGGACGTGGACAGTGCTTCCGCGGATAGCAGCAGTGATCAGGACGAGGAGGAGGAGGACGAGGACATGGCTGAAGTGGGGGAGGACGAGGAAATTGTGAAGGCTGGTGTTAGTGGGAGCGGTAGTGAAGGAGCGGGTGCGGGCCAGTTCTCTACTCCTGCTGCGGCTATGACCCAGAAGGACGAGGACGCGGAGGAGGAAGAGGGCTCGGAATCTGAGTCGACACCCGGTAGCGGGGGTGCAGGCAGCAGCGGCCGAGAGAGCGACGGGAGTGGAACGTCGGGGGGCGCAGGCGGTGGTTTTGCTCGGGGAGAGGAAAACGGGGGCAGGGATGAGGATGGCGACAGGGAGGGGGAGGGCCCAGGTGGGTCTCAGGGGCCGATTGGCGAAGAGCCGGAAGCTGGTGGCCGCAGCAGCAGTGACTATGCCAGTGGCAACAGCGGCAGCAGCAGTAGCCGGGAGGACGATGGTTCCGCTTCGGAGACGGAGGACAGCGGCAGCAGCGACGACAGCCGCGACGGCGATAGCGGCAGCGGTGATGACGAGGAGATAACGCCGCAGGTGATATCGTCGCAGGTGAAGGGCGCCGCCAAGACGGCAGCGGCGGCTGCGCCCGCTGCCCTGCCGAAGCGTGCTGCAGCAGCCGCACCCTCGGGGCAGCCGAAGCGGGCCAGGCGGGGCAAGGCATAGAACAGTGTTGCCAAGGGGAGCGGGGCGAGATGCAGCTTGTAGGAGAGGAAGGGGGTCGGTGGGCGAGTGGGGAGTGGATTTTGGAAGCAACAACGGAGCTGTGTCCGGATGTGTTTGGGTGCGCCCCAAAAGACGGGAATAGCGTCCTGCTCTCCTCCTAATTTGGTGTCCTTGTGGCGCTGCGTCGAGACGGGACTTGTCATTACCGCCATCATGGACGTTAGGGCCTTGCTACGTGACGGAGTCCAAAAGGGGTATCCCAGGTGACATCGACCGGCGGCGTTCCGGGGCAGATTGATCGGCTCTGCTTTGGGTTGAGGTGATTTGTGAGTGGCGTACTGTGAGCGAAAGTTTATACATCTTGACGGTACGTGGCCCATTCGTTGTTTGCACAATGCACATTCGCAAGAAGCCAGTACGTGAGCATGTGCCCGGATTCCAAGCCCGGCCCCCAATCGTAGTGGCCGTGCTGCTAGTGCCACTAGTGCTATAATTCGCAGTCGTTTGGACAGGCATCCTGTAATGAAAGGGTACGTAATCGCAAGTCTCTGCTACACGGGCATGCACAGCGTGCAGCATGTGCTATCCCTGAGGTGGGCGGGCTGGCGATGAGAGGTCTGAATCCCGGGGGGGGGGCAGTAGCTGTCTCTGAAGCGCGGAGGGTCGTCCTGAGCCCTTTGGGTGCGCCGAAGGAAAGGCGGCGGAAGGTTCGAAGAGCTTTGCTTCTAGAGATATTTCCGCACCTCACATGTGGGACCAGTTTATCTATATGCCCTTTCCCGCGCAATTATAAGCAATATGCCATTACGATTTAGTTGGCGGCGACAGCAGACGCAGCATAACCTATCACCAGCATCAGCAAAGCGCAGCAAAACACCCTAGGAAAGTCGACAAGATACTTGCCAACTAAATCGTAATGGAACATTTCTTATAATTGCACGGGAAAAGGCATATAGATACATTAAGCCATTGCATTTTACAGTTTACGATGTACGGCATGGTACGGCACCTTCACAACAGCACTCGCCAGAGAGGCCCTGCATGTGTTGCCAAACATGTCTCCGGTACTCCGCGTCTATTTGTGTGTATTTGCGTTCCTGGCTTCCGGGCCTGTTTGACAAAGTGCCGTACAAGATGTTTTAACCTTGTCTTCCCTTGCTCAGTATGCTTGCATGTGTCCGTTGTCCCGTAACGCTTCCATGAGGCGCTGAATGCGGCGCACCTGCCTAAGGATGTGCATGGCGCGCGCATTGGACCTGGACGTGCATGAGAATCCCTAACGTAAGTGGGTGCTTGGACGTGTGTCTGTGTGTGTGTGTGTTGGATAGCGGGGGGGTCGGTAGGTGGTTTGTTAGGGAATCGGTTCGGCCGTGTGCCGTATTGTTCGTTGATTCCGTGGAATTGCGACAAGGACCTGGCGATGGTGCCAAGGGGGGGAGGAGGCCCATACAGGAGGGTAGGATTCGGGCTGGAATTAGGGAAGAGCTCTGTCGCAGAATTAGCCTGGATTTTATTCCTGACGAAAGAATTGGTCTGCCGAGGTCTGGAATTGTTCTGGCGGACCCGCCGGAGGTATTCGAATTGCGCTGTGGAGCCTCGGAATTGGGCTGTGCTGCGCCTGAATTGGCCTGTCCGGGTGTCGAATTGGCCTGTCCGGGTGCCGAATTGGCCTAACAGGGTATTGAATTAGCCTGACAGGGTATCGAATTGACCTGTTCGGGGTGTCAAATTGGCCTGACAGGGTATCGAATTAGCCTGACAGGGTGTCGAATTGGCTGTCAAGTTGGCAGGATTGGCCGGGGCTGGCATCCAAAAGCACATGACTTTTAAGGAATTTACAGAAAAACTTTGCAAGAGGACCGCTTACAAGTGCCTCATGTGTGTATTAGATTCGATCCCACGACATGGAGTGGAAAACCTTGCACACCTGGTTACCGTACTCTGGCACTACTACTACTACCGGAGGCAAGCACTCAGGGCCACGACTGCATTACCCAGTCAAGTCAGCTGCCGAGGTCCCACTGTTTTCCCACCACACTTTATCGACAGTCCGTCCAGTTTATCCCACAACACTCGTATGCATGAATAGGTTCGGGTGGAAACAATGACAAATCTCTGATAAACCGCTAAACTCAGTACCACGAGCTACATTGAAAACAAATGAAAATGCAGATGTCTGCCGAGAAGAATATGTTCGCCATATGCAATCTATGCCTTAATCCATCGAGCTCTCCGTTGGGCGGGGCATGGCCCATGAAGTCGCCCCCGGTACTCCGCCCATACAACCAAACACTGACACAAAACGTTGCACGTCTGGGCCCATGTAAACCACGACACTTCCGTGTGGATTGGCTACCCGCCAAACGTTGGCGCAGAAAACAGACAGGCCATTGTAGTATGGCATCAAACCACGCATAACCCACAGCGGCTTTCAGCAGCAGTACTGCTTGGTGAATGTGACCAGCCGTGTACTCTGTTGCGCATCTCTGGAAAAACAGGCTCTGATAGCTTGCACCACCCTGCACCCCAAAAGGCGGGTTGACAAACACATTGCCCATCCACGCGTTGCACTCCAACAGACCATCGGATTCCATATCGTAATACACTGTCGCCCCAACAC
>NW_003307589.1:830950-831816 GCF_000143455.1 Volvox carteri f. nagariensis
ACGGCACGGGGACATCGCCGCCCCACGTCTCTAGCACGGACTCGCGCTTTTCTCTCTGTGATCAACAATCTAAATCTCTCACCTCGGAACAGTTCCCATGCTTCACCAACGGAGTAGACGCCGAGAACTTCTTCGAATTGACGACGCACAGCATCCACCCGTTCATCGTCCCCGTCCAGCACATCGTGGAGACACATCGCGAGAGCCGCGACATCCGACTATAGACACAGCAGAGAATTGAATAAACCCCGAGTGAAGGCGAATGGCTGCAAGTGCACCATGGCGCATTTGCATGGTTGGAAGCCACAAAGCAAGAAAGGACATACCGCGTCATTTGGACTTCGTGTCAGCTGGTCTCGAGGGTCTCATCTTCCGCAGTGTCCTCCAGGGCGACATCTATAGCGGCCATTTACTCGCCACTCCTACCCGAAAGTAACCTATCTTCTATGTAATCAACGCTAAACGCTGAAGTTGGGTAGGCATGTAATACTATTGTAAGATTATCGACTGTGATACGCTCGCAACCCATACTTACATGCGCACCAAACTCTTGTTGTACGGAAGCGTGGTGTATGCATTAATTCGTGACAGTGCGCGGCGCTGGAAGTGCTTTTGGTATACTTATACATCTCTATGCCGTTGTTGAGCAATATCTAAGGCGTGATCCTTTTAAAAAGCTGAAGGTATTTAGACAGTAGGGAAGCATTTCTAAAAATCTCGGTAAACCATTGTTATAAGTATGCCAGTTTATATTATCACCATAGGTTCTTGTGTCGAACTGGTGCTAAATGAACCATGGTGCATGCATGAAGGTATTCGGGGCGGAGAAGTCTCCGGCCTCTGCTATGGAAGTCCTGGAGAAAACG
>NW_003307589.1:832311-862887 GCF_000143455.1 Volvox carteri f. nagariensis
GTCCATATGGGGCAGGAAGTGGCAGGAGCCCCACACGCCTTGTTACCGTACAAGCATGTACGGATTTGAAACCAACAAACATACGAGAGATATTTGTAAGTGCTCCCCTTGTTTCGTAAAGTTCCTTCAACTTCCGCGATTCTGAATGCGTGCCTGAGAGTTTGGGGGCAGACCCTGCAATTGGTCTAGATTGCTCGGTAGAAGGGTTTAAATTGACACCTGGGACAAGTTGAATTGCCGGGACAGGCCCTTGAATTGGCCTGACAGGGATAAGAATTGGCCTGGCAGGGACATTCCGACAGTCAGAATTAGCCTGACAGGGATACGAATTAGCCTGGCGGGACATTCCGACAGTCAGAATTAGGCTGACAGGGTGTCGAATTGGCCTGGCAGGGACATTCGGACAGTCAGAATTAGCGTGTTCAGGGTGTCGAATTAGGGAAGCACGGGAATTGTGCGACCGGGGCAGTCAAAAGAATTGCTCTGCCCGACAGTTTGTCCTACCCTCTACCCATACGGATGCGGGCGGGGGATGTGGAGCCAATGCGGCGGCGGCGGTGGATCCCGCGCGGAGCTGGTGGCGGCGGATGATGTGTGGGCAAGGATACTGTGGTGAAAGCTTTTGATCCGGCCCCTGGCGGCTAATGCGAGTTCGAGCCCCGCAGCGATCGATATATGTCCCTTTATATGGTAACCCTGTGTGGATTGTTGGTGATTGGTTGTGTACTGGGTACCCGTATGGACGTAGCCCAGATGGAATAATAATTTCGGTAAATTGGACCTGCCTGCATAAACGCTGCGTAACTCGATCCAAGATCCATCGAGGGTAGCAAACCAATTGCTTCAATTATCGCAATTTCGCATCTTTGCACTATCTCCCCATTCCTTTAATCTTTTCTACACTATTCAAGTTTGGGTCAACTCAAGAACTCTGCATGGTGCTTTCCTCGGCGAGGCGTCTCTTGTCAATGAATTACTTCCGATCAATTGTAACTTGTTTTCCCATTACATTATTGAGCCTCATGTATTGATTTACAACGTATTCTGCTCGTTTCGTGCTTGCTCTTGCTCGGACTGTCGTATGTGTAATGGGCACTTGACAAGTATAACACATACAGCTTGGCTAGGGGCCAGACTAATTAGCATAGAAAATGTGTCACCTTACAACATAGCCTTATGTACATAGCTGACTCTTCTAAGCCTGTACGGCTCCTCCTAGAGTAACAATCTCGCTCTCAGCTCAGCTTGGTTATTCCTAATTTTAAACAACAGTTTACGGAGTGATTGTGGCAGATATCGATAACGTAGCTCACGCTTCAACTTGGCGCAATGGACGATGACTTGGAAATTAAAGGACCCGGATATGAACCAATAGCGGACGAATTTGCTACGTGAGTTAACATTCTTGATTAGCAAAATATTTCCATTAGACCCTTGCTAAGCCAGCGGATGATTTTTGCTGCATTTGCAGATATGAAGACTATTTAGACAGCCAGATTAACAGTACCGATGTTTATTATCTTGAGGATGTGGAGCTGGCACGACAGTTAGTCGAGCTGGGGTGAGATGGGTACGCGGCTGTCGACAAACACACCTGAGTTCCCCCTTGGCATAGATACTGTATGGAGCGGAGCGAAATGCCGAAGGTCATCACAGCACTCCTTGGCGACAGTGAGGCCGGTAGTGGGTCATTGCCGCTTTCCAAGACCCCCGGGGGGCCATGCCCGCCGCTTCCCTAATTTGTCATGCCTAGTATCCATGCTTCTCCAGTCCTTCAATCAGGAAAATTTCGTTCATTTCCTTCAGGATACGTGGTAACGGGGAGGTAATCCGGCGTGAGGAGTTCGAGCAGCGAAAAGAAGCTTCGGAGCAGGCACGGCAGGCGCGGCTAAACAAAAAACCCAAGAAGCTCGCCTCGCAGGGCAAGCACGTGGAGGAGTACCCCCTGCTGCAGGTAAGCGCTACTGCGCTACACTTGCCGCACGCGCCGCGCCGCGCCTTTCACCACCCAATTTTCGGGCCTTCACCACCACACGGCATATGGCATGGAGCACACCTTCTGGGCCTCCTCATACTCGGGCAGAATGCAAGAGCGCGGGGCACGAGTGGGAGTAGTGCTCTGCGGGCATTGCCCCTGCCCATGGACGTGTGTGAGCCGCGGGTGGATGGACTCCTGGCTGTGCGAGTGTGTTTTCTGTTGGCTTGGAGAACATTTGTGGTTTGGCGATATCTGGTACTATCTGGACGGCCGGGCGGGTGGGCGGCTTATGGGTGGTTGGGCGGGTGGGCGGTCGCGGAGTCCCTGGCTCAGCGGTAGTGGAGCTGGTGAGGCGTTTGAGGACCCCCCCAGCCCTGGTGAGCTCTGCTGGGTCATCTTTTGCCCCGCCCTGCTGGGACCTCCAGCTTCCTTATGTGGGTAGTGGGGATTGCACACAAGCAGCGAGACGCACAGACAGACAGACAGACACTCACAGCTAGTTGACCGTAGCCAGGAGAATCAGGCAACCAGAGACTAGAACCAGACTGGCATCAGGCAGCCACAGGAGGCGGGGCGGGGTGGGGACAGACTGCTTACAAGTTGGGTTGGGGTTGGTGAGGGCCGGGCCCCCTGGTATCCCCCGGTATAGTGTGTGGTCCCCGGGGAGGGCGGACACCGCTCCTAACGTGCGACCTCACCGTTCCGCACCGCAAGCACCGGTACTGCGGTGCGGGCACCTGGTTTGGCGCGCCATGAGGCGCGCCATGAGAAAAGAAGGGGACAGAGCGCGGGGTGGGAGAGAGTGGGAGTGTGTTTTCCTGGGAGGGAATTTGAGAGGGAGAGAGTGAGTGCGTGTGCATGTTTGCACGTGTATGTGTGTACATATGTTGTGACGCGCGCCAGGTGCCGAAAATTTAGAAGCAAGGCCTGTCGGCGAGGAGGAGGCGATGGTGAGGCGAGTGGGCCGCCTCACGGGGGTTACAGGTTTTCGGATTTCATCCCCACTATCCCACCCACCCCCCTCCACCCCTCTAGTGGTTCGTAGCTCTAGTGGACGTCTTGAGCAGTCCACCTTTGCTTTCGCTCTCTCACTCTCTCAGCGTTACGGGAACTAAATCCCCCGCTTCCCGCTTTCCAATCCCCCTCTCGCCTGTGTGTGGTTCGTCTTTCCCCCCCTCTCTCCTCCCTCCCCCTCAGGCTCTGAAGGACCGCGAGGAGGCGGTTCGCAACGGCAAGCTGACTACCATCATATTCATTCGGGATAAGAACTCCAAGGGCCAGGTGCGGCGGTGGGTGTGTGTGCGGGTGGGAGGGTGGGAGGGTGGCAGGTAGGGCTCGCCGTGTGTGTGTGCGTGTGTGTGGGTGTTATATTTATCTGAGCCGCAATACGGGACCAATGCGAAGTGGGTGCACCGATGCGAGCTCTGTAGTCCAGCGACGGGCAAGTCTTTTCCAGTAAAGGTTGTGGATGTAGTTTGAATTTTCTGATAGAAGATGTTGAACAGAAGCCCGTGATGTGAAAGCCCGTAGTTATGCGGAATCGCTTCGCGTGGCGAGGTAGCTTGTTTTTTTTTGGAAACCCTCTCCTCGCACCCGAGGTGGTGGAGGGTCACATCACGGTGGTGGATGTGGGAGCTCGTGAAGGGAAAGAGGAAGGAGATGTTCATTTATGCATTTATGTTCACGTGTCTGTTTGTATGTCTGTGTGTGTCGAAGTGTGTGTTATGTGTCACTGGGTTGTGCCACGGTATGAGCTATGTCGTCAGGCAGGTTGGGAATTTCGTGGAGGGGAAAAAAGGACTTCAGAAAGACTTCAGGATGAAAGAGCTATTTGCGTAACCTGTTCCGTCCTCCTCCTTCTCTCCTGACGTGACCCCACCCCCTCGCCGACTGATAGGAGGTGTCTGGCTACATCGACTATGGTCACCGGCTCAAGACGGAGAGCATGGAGCCCTATTTCGACCGCAAGAAGCGGCTCATGCCCCGACCCTCTGACCTGTCCTTCTACAACTGGGAGACGCAGATGTCCACCTCGAACCCCACACCGAATTTCCAAGTGAGGAGAGGGAGGGCAGGAGAGGGAGGGCAGGAGAGGGAGGGCAGGAGAGGGAGGGCAGGAGAGGGAGGGTAGCGGGGGGAGGGCAGGAGAGGGAGGGCAGGAGAGCGGAGCCTGCAAGGGAAGAGAGGGAGGGCAGGAGAGGGAGGGTGGCGGGGGGGGAAGGGTCCCACGGCACAGCACTCCGCGCACCGTGGGGTCGTACACAGAGCACGGAAGCCACTCCACGTACAAGCAAAGCAGCGCTGCCGCCGGATAGTGATCTGATTCTTCTCGTACACGTATACATATACACGTATGTACACATACCACCTGTGACGGTAAGAAACTTCCCACAGCTCTGTCGATGACGGGCACTTCACTGCGGGAAGAAAGTGATATCCGCCAGTCCGCCAAATCCTTATCTGGATCCTTACCCGTACCTTATATTACCGTCGTCCCGGACGATAAGTAATCGCAATCCCTGCCCCGGATATTAATTCCGTGTGAATTAAAAAAAAAGCCTCAGTAACTTTAGCCCACTAGCTTTCCACTTTCTGAAAACGACCATCGAAATGGAAAACCCTAAGTCCCGCCACCAGGCTCGTCACGGCACATCGAATTCTTGCTCTTGGCACATTACACGTTTCCAATACCAATTCCACTTATCCTTCTCTGCCCTCCTTCCTCTGCTCTGTTCGTCCTCTGCTCTTATCTTCCCCTTTTCCTCCCCTCCCCTCCCCTTCCCCTTCCCCCCAGGTCATTGCCGACAACGAGGCGGGGCTGCTGTTCAAAAACAAACGGGACCGCAAGGTCATCAACGTGGACCCCCGTGCGAAGCCCGGGGATAACTCCACACGTACGGAACTGGACACCACAGAATACCTGCAGGTGGTTGTGTACGACCACGTGACGAGGCGGAGGAGCTGAGGACGCGTGTGCGGGCGTCCGTGTCTGTCTGTATGTCCAATCAGTGTCTACGTGTAGATTAATGTACGAGAGCGTATGCATGTGTGTTTTATGGGGCAAGAGGGTGATGGCGGCTAAGGTGATGGGACTAAGACCGGTTGTGTGAGAACTGAAGGGCGGAGACTCCTAGATGATGGCAGCGAAGGAAAAGGGATGGGGGGAAAGTTAGGCGCACGGAGACCTGGGTTCGGTGGTGGGAAGAGGTGGGGAGGGGTGGATGTGGAGAGGTGGGGAGGAATGCGAAATGGCTGAGTCGGTGGTGGGGTCCACTCAGACGCGGTTGACAGAGAGGACTGTTGCCAGCCGTCCTTCGCAGCAGAGAGGTCATCGTGGTGCTGCTACGACGCTGTTCGGGTCGTAGTGTCACGTCTGCTCGAGGCCTTGTGGTGGCAGGATAGCGTGACGAAACCGGCCGGTAGCATGACGTGATACCAAACGTCCGGTACTTTTGTAGGGGGTGTTATGCGTCCTGCTCATGCTTGTATTCCTTTACGGTTCAGGGTTTGTGTCCTGAGGCGGCTGAATGGTAGGTAGGTAGGTTAAATGGACCCCGCGGGTCGGCAGGCCCACGTCACATACCAGAGCCGCGTTGGCGCGGTCTGGGTTTTGCATATCCGATGGCTGTGATGATTATGGTTACTGTATATAGATTCTTGGGCTACGCGGATAAGCAGGGCCTTCATATTTCAGCTAGTACAGTACGGTTGTTGCAGATCGCTTCTGTTCGTGTCGTTCTATTTCAGCTAGTACAGTACGGTTGTTGCAGATCGCTTCTGTTCGTGTCGTTCTCGAATATTTGGCGTATTCTGTATGTTGCCATTACTGAAGGTAATGGAAAGAAGAGTCCTGTAAGGATTCTACAGCAGACCAAAGGCCAAGTTAAGGCCAGCCTTTTGGAGCGGCGTGCTCCAGAACACAAGAATGTCTTGTAAGGTGCCCTCCAACCGGGCATATTACGTGAACTTTGCAAAGCTTGGACAGGGACTCCTTGGCCATGTCCAAGTAGCCTTCATGGCAAGTGGCCACAGATAAGTTTCAAAGTCACGAGAGAGCCAGAGCAAAGCGTTAGCATAACAGACTAGGATTAGTCCTTGTTCCTTTATATGGCCCCGCATTGCCGTCTTTATTGTCAAACTTCACGTTGACGCAGCATGGCTTCGGAGCTCCATCTCCAACCCAGCCCAGCTGTGGAGGTCACCCCGCTCTTGCTTGCTCTGCCTGATTCGGTGCTCCAGCTGGTAGCCACTCGGTTGCCATCTCCCGACAAGAAGGCGGCAAGGCTGGCGTGTTATGCCCTTCGCGCAGCGGTCAACTCTGCGGTCGCCTCAATCCTGCTTACGGATTCAAACCTGCCGCTGATCGCGCCTTCAGAACCAAAGTACCAGCAAATAACGCAACGATGCCATGACCCACAGCAGCAGCAGCAGGCGCATTCTAGGATCAGTGCTCCGCTGCACCTGATCTTCCCCAACCTGACGCACTTGTGCCTCGCGCTGTCTCCTTCCGCCGGTCCCGACACACGCCGAGCCGACCAGCTCCGCCGCCTGCTGCGACATAGCCTCCCCGCACTTCGCTGCCTGCGCTGCCTGGACCTCTCACTTGCCTGCCGTGACGTCGTACTTGGCCGTACGACAGCAGAGGTGTACGACACATGGGCGATAATAGTAGAAGGCCTGCCGGTAGGCCGCCCGGTTCGAGTGCTCCTGCACCCACCCACCGCGCTCCAGAGTCGTGCGGCCGGCATGGGCGGGACAAGCCCCTGTGCGGCAGCGGCCGCCGCCGCAGCGGCGACTAACGATTTCCCCCTCCATGGGCGAAACTGGGGTGGCCTTGGCGGTGGCGGTAATGGTGATTGTAAAGATCTGTACGGAGGGCATGGCAGTGAGGCGAGAACGGCAATCACGGCAGGCGAGGGGAGGTACTTCGACGACCGAGAGACTAGCACTGTTGGGGGCAGCAGTGGCGGCAGCGGCGGTGGCGGCGCCGGCAGCTCCTGCCTCCTGTCTGACATGCTGGCCTGGTTAGGTGCCCACCGGCCCGCGGCGGAGGTACGGCTGGTGACGGCGCCGCTGGCCAGTAAACGGTATGATAGGCCGCGGATCCCGTCGTACGCGGAACTGCTGGCGACGCTGGCATCGACAATAACGATACCCGGCCAGGGTTGCCGTACAGCGTGTCCTGCGGTGACGGGGCTGGTGTTGGGACCCGAGAGCTTCGACCCGGGGGGCCTAGCCTCCACTGCCTCACCAGGTTTTGGCGCCGCCCGCAGCAACGAAGCCAAGGCTACGGCCGCCAGCGGCGGCGTCTCAGCCGGCGGCGGCGGCGGCACGGCGTTAGCGTGGTTGCCTCTCCTCGCCGCCGCCAACTCCCGTGGCGGCACCTGCCTGGAGCAACTAACCTTGTGGGAGGCCTGGCCATTGCCGACACTGTTTGGCTCGTTGTACGGCAACGACGACGGTTCTGGGATGCCCCGTACGATGGTGTCGTCATCGTGTCCTTTTACCGGGCTGCGGCGGCTGGTGCTGTCTGACCAGCAGGTCGGCGGGTCAGGGGGCCTGTCGCGAGATCACGGGTGGATGGTGGCGAATGAGGTGGCGGAGGTGACGGGTTAACGGTTGGCGGAGGCGCGGATGAACGGGAGCTCGGATATATGTGGACGAAAAAACGGCTGGACGAATGAACAAACGATGTAATTGTCGCCTGGGGGGAGATGCGATGGTATGGGAATGTGGGCATTCGCGCTGTGTGGTAGAGAGCGTGTGCTCGCGTTGCGTTGTTGCTGTTCCACTTGTGTTGCTTGCTAACCTCCGTGACTTCATCAAAACGATGCGGGAATGCGGCTCTCACATTCCTCCTCAGGCCAGATTAAAGCTTGGGTCGTTGGGTCGGTGTTAATGATGTCGGTGTTAATGGTGCTACCGGTGCCGTACTGTAGGCCGTACATGATCGCGACCGCCTGTCCGCCGACGCCTTGGCGCCGTTATCCGCCCTCAGCTGCCTCACGCGCCTGGAGCTGGCGTCGCTGACGGTCAACGCGGCGGCGACGGCGGCGGCTGCCGCCGCAGCCGCTGCCACAGGGCGAGCTGCGTCACGCAGCACGATGCGCCGCGGCGGCGGTAGGAGGGGCTTGCCGGGTAGCAGCGGCAACGGGACGGCCAGTACGGCACGCGGGTTAAGAGCGGCGGCGGCCGTCAAGGCCCTCACTCCCCTGCCGCAGGTACGCCTGTGAAGCCTGTGACGGAAAAGAGGAAAGAGAAGTAATTCAAAAGGAATTTGCTGTGGTTGGTTGTGAGAGGCGTTGGAGGGAGGGGGATGGAGGGGGCCGGGGCCTGAGGTTGAGGTGCTGGTGTTGGTGAGCATGCGGGGGGGACGTTTTCAGACCTCCTTCCCTCCATCCCGCCCACATATGGCCTGCGGACCTCAATTCCACCTTCGGTTTTGCGTACGAACGTACGACATGACGCAGGTACGGCACCTGAGTGTGTACCACGCGCTGCGTGTCATATGGCCGCCCGACGGAAGTGACGGCTCCCACGGGGGCGACGGCGGCTCGAACGGCGGTGCGGCTGCCGCTGCCGCTCCTCTGGCTGTGCTGTTTCCGGACCTGCGGCACTTGTCCTGCTGTGTGACCCATGGGTCGCCTGGTCGGTCGGCTTCGGAGCGGTGGGGCTATCTGGGGGGTCTGGGCACCAGTCTGAGGTCGCTGCACTTGCGGGCGGTGGCGGCGGAGGACCTGTGCCTGCAGGTGGGGGAAGGGGAGGGGAGGGGAAGGGGGAACGGCTGAGGGAGAACCGGAGCCAGCGGCTCAGACACATACATACATACATACATACATACATACATACATACATACATACATACATACATACATACATACATACATACATACATACATACATACATACATACATGCATACATACATACATACATACATATTTTATGAGTTGTGTGTCTTACACACGGCAAAGGGGAAAGGAGAGGTGGCTTGAAAAAAGGGCAAAGGAAACCGAACGCGGAAGGCAGTGTTTTTTTTTTCGTGGAGGCCGATCCTGAATCTGTTACGAGTTCCGTAATAAATATGCCATCAGTCCAATACGTTTATTACTGCCAGATTTTTTTTCTGGGGGGCCAAGCCCCCCCAGACCCCCCCTGCCCACACAGGGTACCTTATACACCAGCACATATTTAATAAATATTTCATTAGAGTCTCAGCTGTTTCCGTCCGTTGCCACATGTGTTCAGGATTATGTCATACGTTTTCATCACGACACCACAGCCAGTACAATGCCCCAGGGCATAGCAAACTCGTCAGTTGTGCATGTAACGGCCACGCTTCTCAGCCCTCTGCAGCCACTTCTCCACCGCCTTGTCATACGGGAAGGACGAGCGGGTGTAGAAGTCCTGGGCAAACATACGCAAGCACAGGCCCAGATGCCTGATGGACCTGCCCCAGCAGAGCCAGCCGATGGCTCATTGAGCTTACGTCGTTTCAATGGTGATACAACCGGCTCCGGGCGTCTAGCCTGGTGCGCCTGAGCTGCTTCCTGGCCTGCAACAGGCTGTTGGTGGGATTGACTGGCTGAAGCATGGCGCCGTGCGGGAGGCGCCCTGTCATCTGGTTCTAATGTCTCTCTTGTACTCGCTATATTGTTTGAAGTGTTACCAGCATCGCCGCTACTGGGTTTTGGCCTGCCGGTGGTCAGGAATGCTTTGACGCTACCCTGACCAGCTATAGTAGTTAATTTCTTGGCCCCATCGCTCATTTATAACTTATTTATACTAAAATAGAACGTCTCTGGGGGCCTTCGGCCCGCCCCGACTCCGTAACGACCGTACCAGGCCTTTACCATGGTCTATGACGGAGCGCAGAACGCAAATATGCCATTTTATTACAGAACCGTAATATATTACGGAAAAAAAATACACTGGCGGAAGGGTAACGGGGACGGGGGAGAAGCCGGGAGGACGGCGGCGGGCTGGGTGGGGCTGAGTTTGACCGACCCCCCGCCTCGATCCCCCGGCATCCCCCATCTACCAGGTCCGCGACTTCCCCCCACCCCTCGTTCCCCTCTTACTTTTCCCCCTCTTTTTGTTTCCCCCTCCCCTCCCGCAATCCTCGTAACGCCTTCTTCGTCCCCCAGGGCCGCAGTGAGGTGCTCGCGGCGCTGACCCGCGTGACGTCACTGCGCTTGTCCGCGGAGAGCGGGAAGGTGAGGTGATGGGGGAAGGGGAGGAGGGAGGGGAGGGGAGGGTACCCTCGCTGAAGTTTAGCAAGTTACGAGGGGTTTATATAAGTTCCGCACAAATGTGGGGGGCGTCCGTAAAAGCCTTGGAGGGGACCCGGGGACGGTCAATACCTGTTATTGTACCGCCGCCGAAATGGGGATGTTGACAGCCTCTCTCGCTCTCTCCTGCTGGGCCCTCAGTGCTCAGTGCCCCCACCTCCTCTTCAACTTCCTCCTTCTCCTCTCTCCTTCCCTCCTCGCCTGCTTCTGTCCTCCAGCCTTTCCTTTACCATGTCACAATCCTTCTCATACTTGTCCCTCTCATTCTTGCAGTTTTTAATCATGTCCATTCCCTCCTTTCCCTCCATCTTCACCCACTTCCCTCATCTCCATCTCCCCCCGGGGGTGGCGAGGCCCAGATCGACGGCATTCGCGGCCTCGCCCGGACCATCGCCTGTTTGGGTCCCAGCCTGGTGGCGCTGAGGCTCTCCCGCCTGAACAGCCGGGGCACCGACCCGCGGGTCGCTGAGCTGAACCTGCCCCATCTAACCCGCTTAGATTTCCTGGGCTGCGGGGGCGAGCTGGTGGCGGCCTTTGATGGTGTGTCGCTGTCGGCGGTGCGGCTCAGAAGGCTGGAGGTGAGGGGGAAAGTGGGAAGTTGTGTGCGCCCTTGGGTTGGTGTACGACTGTATGTGTTGGTGGTGTAACGTACCCCCGTCCCCTTAAGTGTGTTTCGCGAGGCTGTACATCGTGAGGAGGAGCTGTGTGTACTTATGTATGTCTGTATTCACGTTCCATGGTGGTTTTCGTTGTGGTCTCATGAAGAGGACAATTCGATATGGGGTTAATAGGGCAACCGAAGTGGGGTTGTTGCTAGGTGAACACAAGCAGAGGGGGAAAGGGTTCCGGTACTGGCATTCCAAACCAATACACGACGTCCATACTCGCACCCATATCCATGCCGCCGCCCTAACATTCTTCCCCCCGCCCTCTTCTCCTACGGCGGCATCTTCCGCAGATTCGGGAATGCGAGACCATAAGGCCCGCGGACCTGCAGTGGGCCATTGAGCGGCAGGTGGGTGCGTCAGGGGCGGTGGTGATGATCTCCAACCTCTCTCCTACTTATGACCTCCCTTTCCCCCCCCTGCACCTGGTCAGTTCTACGTCTGGTACACTCTTGCCCTGGCGGCAGCTTCACTCGTTTGTGGTTCGTCTTCCCCCCCTGCACCGCTGCAGGTGGGTCTCCAGCAACTGGTGATCCAGGACTGCCCGGGGCTACTCGCCATCACACGGGGGGCGGCAGCAGCAGCAGCAGCGGGAGGAGGAGGAGCAGGAGGGGGAGGAGGAGGGGGAGGAGGCCCCACGGCGGCTGCAACCGCGGCGGCAACGGCGTTACGACGGGCTCTGCGGCCCTCCCCTCGCCTCTCCATCTCCATCTCCGCCACCGCCTCGGGTGAAGCCCGGCAACTCAGGCGCAGCAGGCGCCGAGCAGCAACGCCGGCAGTCGCATCAGCGGGGTCGGTGGTCGGCGGTACGGCTGGAGGTCTGGGCGGCTTTGAGATGCTGACAATCGGGGTGGCGGCAGTTGAGGCGTCGTATAACGGATTTACAACCGCTGATGACGTGGATGAGCTCTAGGGCCGGCAGTAGCCAGATGTTGGGGCTAATTGCGGGAGGGCGGGAGGGAGGGAGGAGCACGATAACGACCACAGTGCATGTGCACGACGAAGTACATGCAGGACCCCTTCACTGGATCTCATAAAGAGCCAACCCGACAGTGAGGTGGACGCACGTCGGTCTGTGCCGAAATCCGGTCCACCACTCCCAACACGGCCACATGAGTCAATAGAGGTGTAGGAGGGATTGCGGCCGACGTGGTGAAAAACGCCAATGGCTTTGTAAATAGTGAATGGATGACAAAGCAGGATGCGGCGGCGGTGCTAAGGCGCAGCTCCGGAATCTTGAGAGGCTTTTCAGCGGCCAACTACTCCGCTGGCTGTGGGACTGACTGTGGTGAACTCTTACCATAGTGAGACCCACATGAAA
Source organism: Volvox carteri f. nagariensis (assembly GCF_000143455.1). Classification (NCBI taxonomy): domain Eukaryota; kingdom Viridiplantae; phylum Chlorophyta; class Chlorophyceae; order Chlamydomonadales; family Volvocaceae; genus Volvox; species Volvox carteri. The sequence continues at coordinate 844,566 of NW_003307589.1, forward strand.
ACAAGTTTCCAGTATTGGGCGCACAACGCCGTGACAAGCTGATATAGTGCCATGCTGCTAATACTGCCATTCCAGCCACCATTACACGATTAATAGTTCCTTTGGAGGGCGAGGAGTCGCGCTTCCGCGCTTGCCACTGCTCACGCAGCGGCTGCATGGAAAAGTCCTATGTGGAAGAAAAACAACGTCATTTAAAGTTACAAAGCCACACACCCAGACGAGTAGCACAGTTTACGCATACATAGCAATTGGCTTCACTTGCTCAGGCAGGCGGCACCGTTCTTCAGTATTGCTACAGATGCTGGCAGTAGCGTAACTAAAACCAACCACCGAAAACCACACTATAATACTCTGCTGGCCAGCAGCACCAAAATTTCACCATAAAAGCAAGTACAAGGCGCTTGTATGATATTAGTGGCATGTAAGAAGTTGTATGCAGTTTCCTGCCAGTGTGTTATGAAGGGCTATAAAATGTCTGCGGTCCGCGGACGCAGGAGTGCATATCCTCAAACCCTCAATCTTGTACCGGCCCTCCGCGTGCTTTTCACAACGATCCTCTGGAGCTATCCAAGCTAATGAAAAAATGTCACAAGCCTCAGGTGATTGCTTTTTTCTCTTCAACCTGTTGTGCCTAGTGAACCAAGTTTTGAACCTGCTGGCGCAAATAAACCTTGTGACTGCAACCCCAGCAGATCCACAAGTCCGCAGCAGGTCCCACAAGCAACAACAGGCAGGACAGCGGCATATCCCACACCGTGTCTTCAAGCATTGCCCACTATCCATCGATAGGGAGGCCCGGCCCTCCGCCAACACCGACGCAACCCCCATTGTGAAGAACGCGACTGATAACCCCCCCTTGCCGCCCTTACAGGGGATCTGGTAGGCTCATAGCAGGATCGCCTACCCGTGATGAATGCTGCATTTTTGAACTGTTTCGCAGGTCGACTGTGAAAACGCGATTGCGGTTTCCTTTTTCACTTCCCCTGTTTCGCAGGTGGTCGGTGAAGGGCAGGTGATGGTTGTCGAAGGGTAGGGAGGAGAGCCTAACATGCGAAATAGAAGGGGAGGAATTACCCCTTGGTGCCGGGCGCGGGGAGATCCTAACGTGCGGAATGTGGGTCATGGTCGGGGCATATCGATGTTGCTATTGGACCCCGGGACCTGCCCTCTGGCGGTGATTGCGGGTTCCCATCCCACATGGTCCGCAGCACACTTGCTGCACCTTCGGTACACTGTGGTCGCGGTTCTATGGGTACTGGTGCGCTCAGAGTTCCAGGATGTGTGTAGGCAGGAAGTGAAGGCATGCACCAGCTCGTTGTCTCCATTCAGCTTGTAAACCTGTTTGTCAAGGTGGTCGTAGCTGGTGTGCGTCTTGGTTGTACGGCAGATGAGGGTCGCGTAAGAGTAGGCGCAGGATGGGGAAGACCCAGGGAGCAGTATGTGTGTATGCCAGCAGCAGCCACAACACGGTGGTTGAGGAGGAGGAGGAGGGAAGTCACGTGGGAAAAACCCGGAATGAGCTTTATATAAACATGGAGATCTCAACATGTGCATGCAAATTTCGCCCGATTTGGACATGGATAGCCTAGGCTTGCATGGCTTGAATGGATGCCTAAAAGCCTGATGTGTGGGCGCCATGCACCTAAAGACGAAGCAGAACTCAAAAGCCTCGAAACGAGCTTTGTAACAACCTGTAGATATTTCAATTCTGGACATGTCCATGCGGATGGCACCCTATTTGGACTTGATCACACAATAAAATTGTCGGGCTTGCTGGGTCTAAGCTGGTAATGGTTTTAGGGGAGGTGCTTACAGGCATCGTGGTCACAGGCATATGATGCCAAACTCGTGTGAAACCAGGTTACTTAGGTCCTAACCCCGTAAAACCGAAGTGGAACAATATAGAAACGGAGATATCTACATGTTTGTATGTGAAAAAAGCCGGGAATGCAGCTTGGATAACCCATAGGTTTCAGGAGTGGCCAAGTCCCACCCCGGCTGGTTAGAGGTCGCGCCGGTTAAATGCACAGCCCGAGATGCGAGTGTGCGTGATAGTACCCGAAAGGTTGCCTTGAGGGCGGGCTGGTGAAATGTCCAACCACATGCCAATGAACTGTTTCGGGAGACTGCCAACACGGATAGAGGCAGCAGGTGCATACCTACGAGGAACTAGATATTGGTGGCCAATAGCGACTCGCAACCCCTTTATAGCTGGTCTCCTTTATGGTTCTGGAGTAAGCTTACTTTTTTCCTCGAAACCAAACCATTCACGTTTGGCGCGCTCGCTTGGCAGGTCTGGAGGACGCAAAACTACACTGGAGGACCCAGCACTACGACTGACTACACTGCCCAACCGCGGAACTCATCAGTGCAGTAATAGCAACCGATACATCAGACGTGTAAACCTTAGGCAGGGGAAGACAAGTTATGTGCTGCGGCGCATGATGGATAGAGCTTGCCAGAGCGGCCTTGCATAACTGATTGCTTCTTGTAACAAAAGAAAGTCGGGAAGCGGCTGTGTCATATCAATGTGAAAATTGCTTGCACAAGTCCACTCCACCAAAGCGAACCCCGAATCGCTGCAAGCCCTTTCTCATGAAATACTGCAAACTGCCAAAGCTGCACCCGTTTTTTCACAGCTCCTACACTTGGCAGACAAGAATCACTTTGCGGCCGCAGCAATCTTGAGTAAAGCCCTGTGCTTTAAGGAAGACCGCATGACATAGTTATACAGCCTGAAGGTGATATTTTAGAAAAAAACACGTTTTATGAGTTTTTTGAGCACGTGATCGGCCGGTGGCCGTTAACCCTTCCACTCCATGACTCCAACGGTCTCCGATGGGGACTCCCCATAATATGAAGTAGCTCCCCATAACATGATGTATAGCTTAGGATACTAGATTTCTTTACTTAATATTTTTTTTATCCTTTTGAGCATTTTGTTAGAAATGGCTGAGATTCCCAAACTGCGCGTCGGCTTCCTGGGTTTGGGCATTATGGGCGAGGCCATGGCCCGTAACTTGCTGAAGAGTGGCTTGTTTGCTTCGGTGATGGTTTGGAACCGAACGATGGCTAAGTGTGCGCCGCTTGTGGCCGAGGGCGCTCAGTGCGCAGAGACACCTGCAGCAGTCGTGGATTCTTGCGATGTCACGTTTGCTATGCTGGCTGATCCGAGCGCGGCCTTGGAGGCGGTGTTTGGCGACAACGGCGTGCTTGCTGCAATTGCGCCTGGCAAGGGGTGAGCTTTTAAGCGGAGTGTTTTTGCACTTCAGCGCAGCACTTCAGCGCTGCGGGTACTAACCTCATATCCTAGATTTACAATGTCGCACTTCCATGTACTGTAGGTATGTTGATATGTCAACGGTTGATGAGGCGACATCGACCAAGATCGGCGAGGCCATTGCCACTAAGGGTGGCAAATTCCTTGAGGGCCCCGTCTCCGGCAGCAAGAAGCCCGCCATTGACGGGCAGCTCATCATCATGGCCGCGGGCGACAAGGAGCTGTATGACCTTGTGCAGGTGAGCTAGAAACCCGTAGTCCTTGCACAGCCTCCTATAAATGCCTTAAATCAATGCACATATTTCGGCTCATCCAGAACCCACGCTTACAGAAACTCAAGGAAACGGCATTTGAGCCGTTAGGCCCGAACCCCTCCACTCATCCAAGTCATCCCTACTCGCATCGAAAAGTGTCCCTTAGGGCCTTATTATCCCCTGCCAAACCTAGCTCTCCACATTGCCCTGATGTGCCATCTACCAAACGAATGGTTTTGCCCTCTGCACCCTCGTTTCCATAGTCCGCCTTCAACGTCATGGGCAAGAAGTCCTTTTACCTGGGCACCACTGGCGCAGCTGCCCGCATGAAGCTTGTGGTCAACATGGTTATGGGTTCTATGATGGGTGCCTTTTGCGAGGGCATGGCGCTAGCTGACAAGGCTGGTCTGGAGCAGTCTGCCCTTTTGGAGATCCTAGGCCTGGGCGCCATGGCCAACCCCATGTTCGCTCTCAAGGGTCCCGCGATCATGAGCCGCAACTACCCACCCGCCTTCCCGCTCAAGCACCAGCAGAAGGACCTCCGTTTGGCCCTAGCGCTTGGTGACGCGCTTAACCAGCCGCTGCCGGTGGCGGCCGCTGCCAACGAGGCCTTCAAGAACGCCAAAGCCAAGGGACACGCAGATGAAGACTTCGCTGCTGTGTACGAGGCGACACAGCAGAAGTGAGGAGGTGACAGACAAGTGTAGGTGGGGGAACGAGTTATGCGAAGAGGCAGAAGAGAGCGCGCGCGTAGGAGCCCGTTGGGGCTTGGAGGTGGTGCGGCCGGAGTGGTGGGTCGGCTGAATGCGCTTTTTAGAGGCGGGGCGTCATTTGCGTGCGGGAGACAGATCTAGAACCCAGAAAAACCTGCGGTCAATTGGCTTATTGCTGCACGAGTCGGCCTTTTATCGAAAGAAAGAGGTTGTCGTGTCTCGTTTGTTGTATTCAATATGACGGCACAGGGCGTCATTGAGAGTCCACGTTTGCGCGCCGTTGCGGACGGAAGACGTGGCATGCAGATATTACTGCTAGGACCCCAGCCGGCTCTGCAACAGCAAAACAACGAACTCCGAGCGGAGAGCAAAGGGCTGAAGGGGGGAGGGACGTGTTGCGACGTTGAGAGCATTGTTTGGGGCCACACGCCATGAGAGGGGACGGGAGCGGAGGGGGCCACGCGAAGGGAAGAAACGCAGTATAGTCTGTTTTGAAGGAGGTGGGATTTTAATATATACGTAACGACGTAAAGAGTTTTGAAACCAATTGACGATGACTCGAGACGGCGACTTTGAAGGCGTATTCGGGGGCAAGCTTCAAGTGACGAGAAGCACGTGACTCGATCAGACTCATTTGTGGGTCTCTTATCAAGGCATGTGATGGATGGCATGCATACACATGTGGTGGCCGGTGGAGCCGGTGTCCAAATAAACTAGGGCCTGTCAGTAGCCTAGGTGTGGCGGGATAGTAGTGAAGTTGCGCTTCATTTTGCTACGAAGTGGCTTCATTTTGTGGATGTGGGCTGATGTGACGGCTGTGCTGGCAATGGGCTATTAAGATGCATATGTTTTAATGAACTTGCATATGTGTGTGTGTGTGCGTGCGCGAGGATGTGTGGCAACCTTGTGCTGTCGTGCTGTCCTCAACGCTACGTATTAAGCTATGCTTCGGACAAGTGGAGCGTGTGTGCCTTTATTTGGCGGTCACCACGAGCGGCAGGGTGCGATGTGTGGCTGTTGCCGCTCCCGCGGGGAAGCGGGGTGTGCGGTTTGGGTGAGGATGATGTGACACGGGAGGGCATACACGGCACGGTATCTGCCGGTGTATATGTGCGATACGAGGCTGATCTGCCATGCGTGGTGGTTGCGGGAACGGGTGTCGGTGCACGCGCTTGCGTGCATGCATGCCCTTACACGTGCCTTTAAATTTGTGTCCTCATGGAGGAGGAGTATAGGCATGCGCAGTTGTGTCTGCCGCGAAGATATCTCCCTCCCACTCAATTGCAACCTTAAACGATGCTCGTTTCGTATAAACACACGCCAGGAAGATGCAACTGATAAAGCGGGTAAAAGTCGCGCAATCCTGAACTCGCTGACATACTACCGTACACACGCACCGGCACGGCGTATCGCACATCGCGCCGCTAAAGTTGCATGATTCAATGCACAACTTCAGTTTAACAGCCGCATATGATGTTTACAGCCTTTGCCTGCGCAAATTGAGATCTGAGAGGCTCTAACTCTCAGTGGCGACATGACGCTGTGACAGTCGCTGGGCAGTTAGTGGTCCGGCATAACTCCTAATGAGCACTCTTTCGCGTTGATACCCCTAGTATACAAGAAAATACGTTTAACCTGTAACCTGCCATGCTTTAGAATCCGCTCCCCTTGCACGTTTCGTTATTCTGTTAAAAGCCACTTAGGTTTCTCGAACCCGAAATGGGCAGTGAGACTGTCACCTCCCTAATAGAGGAGGTATGCGGTTCCAGGCATATGTTTATGTTTTTTTTCTGCCATAGCTTGCAACTGTGCTGCATGCGTTGTCCCGATGACAGCTCAAAGGGTATGCCGAGAAAGGCGAATTGCTTTTGTGGGCCTCGGCGCGGGGTCTCACTGCTGATGTAAGTAAATTGCGGGCACCGTTTTTTACCAAAAGCCTGAGCAGTGACGCCATTGTCGCAACTGGACATGGCTGGCATCACCCGTCGCAGGTGATCGAGCTAGTGCAAACCGGCGCTGATCCCTCCGCCAAAGACAAGCGTTTTCGTCAGGCAGTGCACTATGCTGCATCAAATGGGCGCCTCGAAATCCTGGAGTATCTCTTCACGAAGGGTGTCTTGCTCGATTCGGAGGATGACATTGGCCGTGGACCGCTCCATTACGCAGCCGCAGGTGAGTAGAGCCCTTTGAGAATGGAGCCCCTGCTCGCATGCCAATGCCCCATCTACCGCCTCATACACACACACACATGTACCTCCACCCCGCACACCTTGCTCTCCCCCTTCGCCGCCAGGCGGCCACGCCGCCTGTGTTTCTTACCTGCTTGGAAAGGAGTGCTGGCGGGACGCACCTGACGCCGCGGATGACACCCCCCTCCACCTGGCCGCCAGGTCGGGCAGCCTGGAGACGGTCCGGGCGCTACTCGCGGCACGAGCCAAGGTATGGGATGTACGGTGCACGACGTACGACATGTAAAGTACAATGTCCTGAAGATTTCTGCTCTCGTGCAGCTGCCTCCTGGCCGCCCAGGATCTCGTTGCCTTCCGAGTTAAACACACGCACAAACGCAGGAATGCATGCGCGCCTAGATACTTCACACTTCTCCTAGTCCCGGGCCCCCCCAGCCCGCAAGCAGTCCCGTCCCAGGTCCCGAGCCCCCACGGCTCCGTTTGCCCCGAGCTCTCTCGCCCCTTTTACGTCTGTACTCCTGCGCCTGGGCCCCGAACAGCCCCCCGCTGACCTGGATAACTGCTGGCTTTGAAACTCATAAGGTTTATTTCCGGCCATTCCTAGTATTGTCGAAGCAGTTAAAGCGTTATGAGTCGAAAATTGCGGAATTCGTTATCATCGAATTTATAACGCCGATTGTTATAAGAAGCCTGAGGTTGGAACAGTTGTATATAGGTATTATCGAAGTTCTTCCGCGAATTTTAAACTTCCCATCCAACGGGTTCATTATTGGCCGGCTGCCGGTCGCCACTAAGGCGTGCGCGCAAGCAAGCGCTACCGGCGCGTGCATTTCCCACCGGGTAGCCCTCCTCCGCTAGCTCCTCCTCCCCCTCCTCCCCCTCCTACTCCCCCTCCTACTCCCCCTCCTCCGCTAGCTCCTGGTTTCGGTAACAGCCAGCCTCCAGTCGCCCGTAACACGTAACACAACCCTCCCGAGCCCCGGGGCCCCCATTCCCCCCCCCCGCCAGGTGGGGCTCCTAAACAAGCGCTCCCTGACACCCTTCGCGGAGGCCGTGTTGTCCGGTCACATCGCGGCGGCGGAGGTGCTCGGGGCAGCGGAGGAGGAGGAGGCGGGGGAGGGCGGCGGCGGAGGGGGGTTGGCGAGAGCGTTGGCCAGGACGTATCGCGAGGTGCCGCTGCTGCACCTGGCAGCAGGACTGGGGCAGGTGCGCAGCGGGGTGGCGAGGGGGGGGGTGAAGGGGGGAGGGGGATAGAGCTGGTGATGAAGGATATCGCTTGGCGCTGATCGGAGTGCCCCACGGGTCGGCGGCTGCCTGCGAAATGGCCCAGGGTGCGCGGGTGGGAGGTGGGGGGTGGGAATTATTGGCAGGCAGCTTCAAGTGCAAATGGATAGTGTGTTCGCCGCGGCCGACGTCCGGCCAGGGGGTTGGGGCCGGGGGGAAAAGACGAACCACACGAGCGAGTGAAGCTGCTGCCAAGTGGGGAAAGAGTGATGCGGCGGATGTACAGGACGGTAGCAGAACTAACCAGTTGGCGGTTGTGAAGAAGCTGGGGCCGGGGGGAGGAGGGGATGTCGGACGGGCGTATTTTAGGGCGGGCTGGCGGGCTGGCGGGCTGGAAGACACCTTTTCAGTTATAGTCACTAGGCGGCGTGTATGTGGCGGAAGGGGGGAGATGATGGCGCTCATGCAGCCCTGGCCCTCCACGTATTACACTACACTACACTACACATGAAACCCCACCCAACCACCCCTTCCCCACTCACCCACACTCGGGTGAGGCCCCTGAGGTGCTCCTTCTCTACCCCGCGTCCCTTGTCAGGCGGCGGCCGTGGAGTGGTTGGTACGGCAGCATAAATGTGATGTGGCGGCAGTAGCAGCTGAGCGGCGCTACATCCCCCTGCACGCCGCGGCCTTGTCGGGGGATGTCAATACGGTCAAGGCCCTGCTGAAACTGGGTGGGTGCGTGGGTGGGTGGGTTGGGGGGGGTGAGGGGTTTGGTGGGGGGTGGGTGTGGAGGGGGCTCGAAAACCCAATGGGGCGGTGTCCGACTGAACCTCCGTGGCTTCACCCCTCACCCACCCACCCAGGCCCACCCCCCGTATCATCCCCCACCTCACTACCCGTACGTAGTAACCCGTGCTGTCCCGACGAAACCCCTTCCACAGTGTTGCCGCTCACAGTACGACTCGCCGGTTGGCGGTTTCAACGAACTAAACTGATTTTCAGTTTACCCACATTGCGAAACCCAAGGTGAAGAAGGACACCACCGGCTGATGCTCCTTTCCCCCTCCCCTCCCCTCCCTCTTCCCTCCCCGCCTTGGCCACCCCCACGTCTTAGGTGCTGACCCGCTGGCTCAGACACTGGACGGTAAACTGCCTCTGGAGCTAGTACCCGCAGCGGCGCCGCCGCCGCCGGGTACAGCCCCGCCGCCGGCAGCAACGTCTGACCCGGACGCCGCTGCCGCCGCCGCTGCCACCGCTGCGACAGGGCCGGGGTTTCCCCATTTGGTGAGATCCGCCAAAAGAGCCTTTCGTGCGCTTGCGAGAGCGGCGGCGGAGCAGGGGTGTGTGGGGGAGGGGGGAGGTGATGGGAAGGAGGAGCGGGTGGCGGCGGCCGCGGCGCTGGGTGCGAGGAAGAAGAGCAAGGCGGGTGGTCGTCGCAGCGACGCTGGCGCAGTGACGGCGGCTGCGGCGGAGGATGAAGGAGAGGAGGAGGGGGAAGGCGACGAGGAGGAAGAGGAGGAGGAGGAAGAGGAAGGGGAGTACGACAGCCCTGCGGCCATCTGTTTGCGGCAATTGTTATCCATGACGTACGAACAGCAAATCGCCAAGGTGGGTGTGGTTGGACCTGGGAAGGAAGAGAATATCGCATCTCCCCGGAACCCCCCCCCCCCAGGTGGGGTAATATTCCAAATATGTGCAAATGTGCATTCCAGTTGCTCCGAAACCAACAGCTCCGAAACCAACAGCTTTCCTCAGTTGAGTTTCTTAGGGTCGATTGTTCCATCTCGATTTGTCGCCCATTCCTCTTTCCCCCGCCCGTTCATGGTTGTTCATGAGAGCAGCGATACGGACCTCCTCACTCGGTCCCTCCTGTGATGCCAGGTGGAGTCGTACGCCCGCATGGACGAGCGCCAGGTGCAGGAACTGTCGTACTTGGACATGGGTGCGCGGGCGGCGGTGACGGCGTTACGTCAGGCCATGGGAATGGTGGAGCTGTTCGGGTGAGGGTTTGGATGGGTGTGGATGGGAAGGGGGGGGGGGTTGTGGGGGAACTGCGAGAGGGTAAAGTGAGGAAAGGGAACACCACGTCTGGGTGCGTACGGGGGTTCGGTGAAGGAGTAAATGACTGCAAAACCAGTAATCGTGCGTGGGAAATCGTGCAACAGTTTTTAATTAAATCCTGCAATTTGTACGGCAGCTGGCAAGTCAAGCGCCCTGTGGCATGCATGAGGCGTTCAGCTGGGATACGAACGTGCGGTGTACGGCGGGTTTTGCAGTCTGTCGCACGCCACGTTCTTGCTTCCCGCCCCTCCCCTCGATTCCTCCCCTTCCCTTCCCCCAACTCGCCTCACTCGTTCGTGGTTCGTCTTTCCCCCCACCCCCGCCCAATACACACACACACACACACACGCAGTGCCATCTCCGCCCTACGTGCTGATGAGGAGTTCCAGTCGGACATTCGTGACCCACGGGTCAGAGACGCCCTCGCGGAAGCAAAGCGGACAAATGACCTATCCAGGCGGGTGCTGCGGCGACCGGGAAGTGGCGGGTTGTCGGTGGCGCGGGCCGGTTGAATGGCTGAGTGCTACCTCGCTTGGTGGACATCCTGCCGGCTGTGTGTGGGGGGGAGGTTGGGGAGGTGGCTCGTTGCGGGTGCACGCGTGGGTCCATCGGTGGGTCATCGGTTGTGCCAGGTTTTTCAGGATTTACGGGTGTGTTGCTAAGTCCGAGACGGACATCATGTAGTAGCTTGTGGCTCCTAGCTAGCTAGCTAGCTATAGGCTCTTGGGCCCATAGCTATCTGGTTCGCATGGGCACTCGCTACACCTCTCCCTCCGGGTAATGAAACTGAGTTGTAACATGCACACACACATACACACACACACATACGCACACATACACACACGCACACGCACACACACATACGCACACATACACACGCACACGCACACATACATACATATAGGCAGGCGGCTGGCAGAGGTTAAGGCCTGACTTCTGCTCCCAGTTGACCCAGTCGACCCGGGTTCAAATCCGCCTGCCGGCTCCTCGGGTGTTTGAGGAGTGATGAAATGGGAGGTGGCCCCCCATCTTATGGACGGTGTAGGACGTGATAATATCAACTTGCGAGCTGACCAGGAACTAAGTTGATGCGCCGTTGATCCGCTAGATTTGGTTGGATGCTGGTGGTGAGTTGCCGAACCCAACGAATACATTCTGAAGTCGGATGGGGTGACGGATTAGGGTGCCCCTCTAGCAGGGGAGAGCAGGGACTGCCCCGGGAAAGGGGGCCGCTGGCGAAGTTAACCACCCTGTAACAACATACATACATACACATACATACACACATATCATCCTGGAGTGCTCCCTGCCCCCCCGTACCGTTACACCCCCCCCGCCGGTGCAGGTACGAGGATCTGCCCGGGGTGATGGCGGTGGCGGCCAAGTTCAAACGACTTCACGCCATAACACGCAAGACAGGGGGACTGCAGGTAAGGCGGGGGCGCGCGTGGGGGGAGCGATAGGGGGAGGGGGACCCAATAGCACCGGTGTGGGGGAAAGGAGGGTTGCGCTTGGAGGCCTCTCTACACCCCGGGCTCGGACCCGGGCTCGGGCAGCACATTAATGATGAATAATCTCCACCGCAGCCCGGACTCACCCGCTGGAGGACTCTACCGTCCTGATGGCCCGCGCACCGGCCCCCGCGCCGCCACCACCACTGGCACCACCACCACCAGCAACTGCAGCTGTGCTACTACAGCGCCCTCCTCACCGCCAGAGTGGTGCTGTCCTGACCCGCCCCGCCCCGCCGCGGCCCGCCCCGCCCCCCCCCGCAGGTGGTCATTGATGACCTGCGGGCGGAGCTCCCGGGGAATGACCCCACGGCCACAGCCGCAAAGATGGGCGAGATGAGGGGGATGCAGAGGGAGTGTGCGGAGGCGGCAGTCCAGGTGGGGCCCGTGTGTGTTTTCAGGGTTGCAATGAGCTCCGCGAAGTACATGGTCGTTGGGTGTGTGCGTGTGTGTGTCCGGGTGGGGCGGGTCCGGGGCATCACCCCGAGCTGGGGGGGTACGGCACGTACGTGAGGGTTGCGATGGGGGTGGCCCCTAGTTGTTGTGTTTGCCGGGCTGATGATGGCTGGTGGCGCATATTCCCGTCCTTATGGCCTCCTCCCTCACCCCTAGGGTCTGATGTGGCGGCGGCCGGCACACACTTCACTGCCCTGTACGACTACACTGTTCTGTACTGCAGGCGGTACTGGCGAGTGTAACCGCTGCGGTTCCGGAGCGCATACGTCCCCGCGTCACCCAGGCTGCTGCCGCTGCCGCTGTTAAGGGCGGCGGCGGCGGCGGCCGGGCGGTGGCGACCACCGCCAACAGCGCCACCAAGACAGCGGGGCACCCGAAGAACAAGGGGGCCCAGGAGAACAACACCACCGCCGGGGGGCCCGACGTCACGGAGTTTGAGGGGGAGGACGAGCGGACGTTCAGAGGTGGGGGGGGGGATCGCGACATGATCGGTCTCTCTCTCTCCCGTACATTGCACATTGTTTCCCACATCGTATTACACCACGTCGCACTTTATACCAATTCTATACTCCCCCCCAACCAACCAACCCCCCCCTTCCCCCGACAGCCCGCATGGCCGCTCAGAAGGAGCGCATGGAGCGACTGAGGGCGGCGGCCTCGGAGGCCTGGTCGGCACACAAGCAGCAGAACGAGGCGGTGGGCTACGTAGACCGGTGTGTATGCGTGTGCGTGTGTGGGGGGTGGATGAGTAGACGTGACGGGATGGGTGTGGCTGGAAGTGGGATGGCAGGCGGAGGCCTTCTCCTTCCCGTCCCCTTTTCAGCCTACAGCTCCCCCTCTTCCCGCGTGTCGAGTTACTGGGTTTTACATTGGGTTAAGGGCGTCTGGTATCGTGTCTGTATATATGTGTGTGGCTGATAGCGATTTTTGTTGGGCGTTTAGGATCCTTAAAGTTGGTATCCAAGGCCGCATCTTTAGTTGCTGTTATCCACCTTTCCATCCTCCTTCCCTCTCCTTCCCTCTTTCCCCCCCCCCACCGCTCTGCTTCCCGAAGGGTGGCGGAGGAGTACGAGGCGGCGGCGGCCCGGTCGCAGTGGGGGGGCCTGCGCAAGCGGCTGGCGGACTGGCTGGGGGAGGAGGTGTGTGTGTATGTGTGTGTATGTGTGTGTATGTGTGTGTATGTGTGTGTATGTGTGTGTATGTGTGTGTATGTGTGTGTATGTGTGTGCATGTGTGTGCATGTGTGTGTATGTGTGTGTATGTGTGTGTACGTGTGTGTATGTGTGTGTATGTGTGTGTATGTGTGTGTATGTGTGTGTATGTGTGTGTATGTGTGTGTATGTGTGTGTATGTGTGTGTATGTGTGTGTATGTGTGTGTATGTGTGTGTATGTGTGTGTATGTGTGTGTATGTGTGTGTATGTGTGTGTATGTGTGTGTATGTGTGTGTATGTGTGTGTATGTGTGTGTATGTGTGTGTATGTGTGTGTATGTGTGTGTATGTGTGTGTATGTGTGTGTATGTGTGTGTATGTGTGTGCGCATGTGTATGCAGTGCCCGTGAGTGATGTCTGGTGTGGTGCTGTACGTGTACGTGTGTATGTACGTGTACGTGTACGTGTACGTGCTGTCAGCCATACCTGGAGGGCAGCGCTGTCTGTGCGGCTGTAGGCTGTCGCCTGCCTAGCCCTCGAAGCTTCGGCCGCGCAAAGCCCAACAAACCCCCAATCAGCCGAACAACCCCATCAGCCAACAACCGCACAACCAACCCAACCTGCCCATGTGAACCCAGTCCTCCTCAACCCACATCCTACCCCCACCCCCACCCACCCTCCCCCACCCACCCCCACCCCCACCCACCCCCCCACCCGCTCCGGCAGTTGGCACAGTCTCTGAGCCACACCTTCCTCGCGCTGCTGCTCACCGCGGCCGCCTTCCTGGCCATGTGGCTGATGGGCCTTATGCCACACCAGCAATCAGCCGCGCTCATGGCTCGACAGGAGGCGCTGGCGGCGGCGGCGAGGCGGGAGGCGGCGGCGGCGGCGCTGAGCCAGCTGGAGGGGCTCGTCGACTTCAGCGACGGAGGCGGAGGCGGCTGCTCGGGCACCAAGGATATGTGTACTGGGGTACAGTGAGGGGTTGATGACTGGTAGGTATGTATGTATGTGTGTAGGTGGGGCCGCTGCGGTGAAGTGGTGCAGAACGAGGTTATTGCCGAGTTCAAGCCTGGTGCCTTTCTGCCTTCCCATCCCGCACGGCCGTACATAAGTTGTACGGGAAATGCGGCAATGTGCCTTTCCAGGTTTCGTTTGTCGCGGTGGGGGGTTGTGCTGTACTGCTGTTCGGGAGGCCCTTGTGGAGTCGAGGTGGCGGCAGCGGCGGCGGCGGCGGCGGCGGCTATTGTTAAGTTGGTGGTTAGGCGGCTGGCTAGTGGTTATAGATAGGCAGGGGAAAGGGGGGCAGAGGAAGAACACTCGAACAGCATTTGGCAGCCGCAGCCGCTGTGGTGCCAGTCCGGGTGTGCCGCGTGAGGAATCGGATTTGGGTGAAGTCGGATGACGTCCCTCTGCGGTGCTTGATGGGTTGTTTCCAGATGAGGTAGCCAGTCTCGGGAGTAGACACCGATCTCTAAGTTTTTCGGGTATATAGTTGTTGTTACAGAGTGAGGAGGCTTCTGGGCCACTTGAACAAGTTTCGGGTATATTTCGAGCACCCGCCAAAGTTCTCCCAGCGCCTGTGCAATGTTTTCGGAGTCAGGAGGGCCAATTTGGTTCAGATATGCCCGATGGCGCGGTTCCTGTTGCATCCAGGAGGACGACGACCGAAAGCTGCCACGCAGAGCTGCATTGTTATCATATGGTCGCACATGAAATGCCGCAGGATTTTTTTGGATGCTGTAATTCTCTCAAATCTTTTTGAACCTCTTGTACCTTATCTCCTAATATATAATACCAGTCTGCAAGGACAGTCAAGGGTCAGTTTTGCTGTCACATCGCTCGCCGTGTTCTCATTTGGGAACTCTGTACGATGTCTATTGCTTTATTATCCATATTCAATCCATCTGGAACCAAGCTGATCCAGCAAACTGGCAAGACGGCAGTACGACCCACGGGACGGCTTCGGGCTTACGTCAGGCTGCATGTCCGTGGCTTGTGATTTATATTTACATAACAACTCAAGTTACAGCACAAAATCAGAAGATGCACCATTATTACTTGTACCTAGCGTTACAAGAGGTCACACAGACATTAACGCAAGAGTTGAACCGTTGTTGAGCGAGGTTGAATCCAACCAATATTGCACTTGCGCTTTTTCGAAATCCACGTAACATAGAGGGAAAAGATTAGATACAGGCACAGGACCTCTCCTCAACCAACGACTAGTCCAAGGCCTCCAAAAAGCGCGTGGCGCGATGGTGATGGCCGCGGTCGGGCCCTTCCGCACCGCTTGCGCACTGCCATCGCGCATGGAGGTTGCCGGTGTCCACACAGTTCGCATCACGGGCGCAGGCAGCCCAGGCAGCAGCCCTCAATCTCTTGCCGCATGCCTGGAAGTGGATTCTTCGGGCCGCGGAGCTCCCACCTTGCGCTACGTGGGAAACGGGCTGGGCTACTATTACCGGTGAGCGAAATCCAGTAATATGTAATATGCAATATGTGTGTCGAACGAAACGTTGCCAAAAGCATGTACCATATATCTTGAGGAAATTAGTTGCGGAGAAATGTTCTTTCGTAAGGTCCGTCGTCTTGAACCAGGGCTCCTGAAGGGCCGGTGGTGATGTCAGTTGCGCACGAGAGTAGTTTTGCGCGGCGCCGCAATCATCACAGGAAAGAGAAAACGCGCCAACGCTGGTCTTTGGAGCCGTGTGGTCGGAGCTGGGCTGGGGTCTTCTCGGGCTGGGTCAGGAACCGCCTCTTGAAGAGAGCTGCGCGACTTTGGGTTTGATTTTGCCACGATTGATTGACGACGGAGAAAAAATCCCCGTGACGAGAAACGCCGTCACAGACACAGCAAGTATGCGCGCGGTTCGGCGGTTTGGATAAGGAAGGAACCACACAGTGCCGTCGCCAAGGAGACATCGCGAAACGAGCCGATCTGACTGCGGACCTGGGGCGGCAGTGGGGGCAGCTAATGGCGCTCGGAAAGACCTGAGACCTGTCTATCGGGGCTGGTACTACAGGGTTCCCTTTCTCCCAGTAACATTTCGCACTTGCCCGACAGATTGTATTGACAAAAACAATATAATTTATTCCCCGAAAAACGTTTGAGGATATGATTAGTGGTATTTATTTTGGTTAAGAGCACCTCCCCCGTTTCCCAACCTCCTCAACTCTTGTTCTCCGGCCCCCCGGATATTATCCCTTCTTGCGTTCCCTGCATTTAGTTACCTCTTACCTCTTACCTCTTACCTCTTACCTCTTAGCCGCCACCCTGCACGCCAACCTCCATCTACCCCCCACCCGCCGTTCGTCTTTCCCCCACCCGCCGGCCCCCTGCAGCCAGGCCGCATCTGTTCGTACAGATGTCCCGGTGCCAAGTGACTGCCCGCTGTACTACTACGAAATTGCCGTACAGGACAGCGGGGAAGACGGCTCTATCGGTATGATGCGCGTTGGGCCCTTCTGGAGCTTTACGGGGGTTGGGGTGGGGGGGTAATGGAGGATGAGAGGGGGAGAGGGGGAGAGAGAGGGGGAGGGGGATACAGCGCGGGAGGAAGCGGAGGAGGGGGCCCTTTTCGGGGGGGGTGGAGGGGGAACGGCCGGGGTGGGGGTGGGGAGAAGGTGGTGCGGAAGGATCCCCCCCCCCTACGTCTGTCAGTAACTGTGGGTGCCCACGGCGACGTGAGTGATGTCACACAAGGGACCCAATACTCCACCGGGGCCCCCCGGGGCGGGGCGGGCGACGGGGTCCTGGACAGCCTGAGAGCGTGTGAGAGCAGATGTGAGTACTTGTAGCTTTTAGTTTCCTCCCCCTTTCTTTGACCCATCATCCATCACTCAAGGAAAGGCATGGGGTTGGACGGGAGAGGAGCCCTTTTCCCAGTACCCCTACGTCATGGCCGAAACCGACCCATGGGTCACTGACACACGAGGGTGGCCCGAATCTCAAAAAATCCCCGGAAGCCCTAGATCCCCAATTCCAATCCCGACTCGACTTCAGGTCTGGGCTTCGCCGCCGCCTCCGTACCTCTCAGCCGTCTGCCTGGTTGGGACGAGCACTCGTACGGCTACCACGGGGACGACGGCAACAAATTTTCTGCCAACGGTCGTGGCAGCCGTTACGGGCCGCGGTACGGCGATGGAGATGTGGTTGGCGCCCTTTGGGACCGGTGCGTTACCGCTGGATAGGGACCCGGGATGAGGGTCTGTGTGAAAAATAGCCCCCCGCGTGCACGTGAAAAATAGCCCCCCTTCTCTTTACAGAAGAAAAAAAGCCCCTCGAGTAATAATAATAACAATATGAAACATAGCTCCTCTCGAAAGGAGGTTGGAGGATGTTAAAAGAGGTTGGAGGAGGGATGGCGCTGTAGGCTCGAGAGGTGTAGAGGGGTGCTGCTAAAGTGTCGGCGGTCCTGGGAGGGGAGCAACCCGACCCGACCCGACCCGACCGGGAGAGATGGGTGGCCCGGTTCCCACCGCGTCTCAGGGTTCGGCGAGTGATCGAGTTCTTCCGTAACGGCGAGAGTGTGGGTGTGGCATTTACGGAGGTGGGCAACTCGCTGGTGAGTGGGTCGGTGGGTCGGTGGGTCGCGACTGCTCCCATGTTGACGGCCGGCCCTCCTCCCCGGCCCCCGACTAACCGGGAGGTCCCGAATGTACGGCACGTTGCACCTTGATGAACAAAACACACATACATACAAACATGCACACATAGGACCCCCCGGGACACCTTTCTCGAAAGGCGGAGAAGTGTAGTGCGGTCCTACAGCATCTCCTCTCCGTATGCAGCCACACAAAAAGACATTATGGGGGCGCCCCAGGCCCCGTTCCCGCCTTCCCGCAGCCGCCTGAGGTCCCTATCCAGCCGGGTTGGGTCCACATGTTGTCCGAGTTGGCGGCCTCACCCTCACTCCTTACCCTCTACCCCTCTACCTCTCTGCCCCTCGACCCGCCAGCCGCTCTACCTCTCTACCTCTCTGCCCCTCTGCCCTCTGCCCCTCGACCCGCCAGCCGCTCTACCCCACGGTGGGGTTGAGGACGCGGGGCGCCAAAGTGGCGGTGAACCTGGGCCCGCAGGCACCCGGGGGGAGGTACGTGAACGCTGGTCTCGCTCGTATGCAGGATCAGGCAAGAGGGACGGGGGGCCCTCGGCGCTCCTAAGCAGCAGCCTCCGCAACACGGACGGTCCACAGCTGTTGCGGTTTCAAAACCCTCCGTGTCCGTCTGGGGGGGGTTGGGGGGGGGGCCCGGGCCCGGGGGTTAGGATTCCCGGGGGCAGTTAGCATGTCACCAATGGCAAGTGATGCCGTCACTCATCGTGATCCTGCAAGTCAAGAAGATGTGTGTGTGTATGTGTGTGTATGTGTGTGTGTGCGTGTATGTGTGTGTGTGCGTGTATGTGTGTGTGTGTGTGTGTATGTGTGTGTGTGTGTGTGTGTGTGTGTGTGTGTGTGTGTGTGTGTGTGTGTGTGTG
>NW_003307589.1:862937-894216 GCF_000143455.1 Volvox carteri f. nagariensis
TCCACACACACACACACACATAATTACACACACCGGCCAAATGCCTCTCCGCCCCCGCCCTCGTCCCCATCGGACGCCACGGCCCCTTTCAGCCCCTTCCGCCTGGACCTTAGGGGAATGGAGTTCCGTACGCGGCAGGTGAGGATTGTACCGCACGTCGTATGCGCCCGGCTGTACACGGCGATTGGCGGAACGTCCGTCGGGCAGCAAGAGCCGGTGTCCCTAGCCTCCTCCACTTGCCGTTGTCGACTACTCCCTAGCTAGGCTGGTGCCGTACCCGCCCAACGGTGGTTGCCGCGTACGACAGACCACATGACGTGTCTCCTGTAAGAATTACACTGGCACGAGGGGCAGCTCAACTCAACCCTCCAGATTTAGAGCAGACCGGCGCGGTGAGATCAGCGCTAATCTCACTGGCATACTCGTATGTGCACCACCTTTCTCTCACACGACATCGCGATTGCAGCTGCTACTGCTGCTACTGCTGCTACTGCTGCTACTGCTGCTACTGCTGCTGCTACTGCTACTGCTGCCTCCTGGTTGTAGGCCGTACGTTCCAGTATCCGCGCCGCTCATCTGACGTCACGTGTGGCGTCCTGCGGCGCCGACGCGGCGGCGACCACTACAGCCGCCACAGTCCCAAGGGTCACAGCCGTCGGCGGTCCTGGACTCATCCAGACACGGAGCGTGGACGACAGCGGCCAAAGGAAGGTGGCCGACAGCGGCAGCTGCGGTGGCGGCAGCAATGCCATTTTAGTCCTGGTTTTAGAGCACTTGCTGGCGAAGGGGATGGCGGGTACGGCAGCCGCTCTGGCGCGCGAAGCCGGTAGCAGCGGCGACGGCATCGTGGCGGGGAGGTTAGACAGTGCGGCGCTGCGGCAGCGGATTATGCGGGACGTCGTCGATGGTGGGTCCATCGCCGGTTGGTTCGGCTAGATACCTTCCGGAGGCCGCCGCCCTCCCTGGCGAGGGTTGTGTTCACGTCCCCTTGGCTGTGTCCCATGTCCCCCCCTGGAGGCCACGAATACAGATGTCGCTAGGGGTGTGTGTGCGGTGAGGAAGGCAGCAACCTCGCCCGGGTTATCCCGCAGAGCAGACGTACGTGCACATGGCTCGTACATATGCTCGTACATATGCTCGTTGCAGAGACAACGGGAGCTGCATGCACAGCAGCAAAGTACGGTAAAGTTATTAGTATTGTACGACAAGGAAGGTGTTTGCTGACAGGCGCAGCTACCTATGCATAGGTCCGCCTCATCCCACATTGACGGGCCCCGTACGACAGCTGTGTACGACAGCTGTGATGTGTTCGATCTCTCTTGGAAATCGCGCACCTCCGTTCTTAACGGTATAATTATGCTCTAGGGTTATGCTCTAGGGTTGCTCTAATAGGGTTGCTTGTCTTCCTCTGGCGAGGTCTCCCCCAGGTCTCCCAGATCTCCATGTCGTCACCGCACACCACCACCGCAGGGTGCATCCTGTCCGCCCTGCACCGCGTGGAGCGCGCCTTCTGCACGAGCTGGTGCCCCTGGTGTGGGGCCGGCGGTGACGTCGACGTCGACGTCGACAACAGAAACAGCGGCCTGCTGTACGACAACAACGAGGAAATATGCGCCTGGGATGGTGCGCACCACGCCTTCGAAGATCACCAAACTAGCCCTCCGCTCTGGCTGAGCAACGACGCCGAACACGTGACGGAGGCGGCGGCGCCGCCGCCGCCGCTGTCGCCGCCGCTGGTTCACTGGCGGCTGCGCCTGCAGCTCTTCCTGGGGCTAGCGGCCGGCGGAGCGCCGCACTCGGCACTGGAATTCGCACGCCGACACCTGCGCCGCGTAGAGCCGCCGGCGGAATGTACGGCTTGGGGGCTTCAGCGTGAAGTGTTGGCGGCGTTGCAGCGCAACGGCGAGATGGCGGCCGTTACGGGCCCGCAGTCGGCCACGGCGGCGCTTCAGAAGATGCTACGGTTCCACGTCAGCTGTCCAGATTGGGTTCCGAACCCAGGTGGGACACCTGGCGGCGGCGGCGGCGCCGCCTGCTGGCGCACGGGAGTCATCACACCGTACGGCGGCGTTGGCGGCAGAGGCATGGGGGGGGCTGCCGACGCACCTACGGTATCCGGAACTGGTGGCGGCAGGGAGGGGCCCTGTACGGGCATTACGTCATGGGTGGCACTATCACCCCAAGGTAGGGGCCAAAGCGCGGTGTCCCCAGACACAGACCCACGCAATCCCGCTTCCACTTCCGTTGCCGCCGCAGCCGCCCCGGCAGCAGCGGCGGCGGCGGCGGGGGCGTCTGGTGGTACGGCAAGGCTGTGGCGAAGAGATAGCGAACAGCCAAACGTAGAGCCGAGCCTTGGTGGGGTCGGGTCAAGCAGGGCGGTGCTGACGGGGGGAAAGCGGCCTGCGTACGGCAGACACACTGAAGCGGCGGCGGCGGCGGCGGCAGCAGCGGCGAGGGCGGCGGCGGCGGCGCAGCAGTTTGACTGGATTTCGCGCAGTCGCTCTTTGTTCAGCGACGGTGACGGCGGTGGCGGGGGGCCGTCGGTGTGCCGGGTGTACGGCAGTCGTCACCTCCAGCAGCACCCCAGCCACGACCTGGTTCCGAAGCCCCAGTGGGACCTGCGACTGCATGCCGTACAGGAAGCCCTTTTAGAGCTCCCCAGCGGCGGCAGCGGCAGTGGTGGCGCCACGTCACCCACCCTGGAGCGAAAGTCCAAGCTGCCGCGCGTCACATCGCCGCTGGTGTCGGAAGTAGATAACGACATCCAAATCCGGATCCGGATGCATGGTGTACGGCAGAGTGGTAAAAAGCAGGCTGCGGCGGAGGCAACGTACGGCAGTAGTAGTTTAGGAGAGACGCAGTCGGCGCCGGTGGCGGCGCCGATGGCGATGCGAGGGTGGTCCTGTCCGACGTCGGCGCACGATGAGGTCAGAGCACCCGCCGACAGCCGCCGTTGCGTCAGGGCCAGCAGTGGCGGCAGCGGCAGCGGCAGCGCTGGCACCAGTAGCGAAGGCGCATGTACGGCCGACGAGGATGGCGGCGGCGAGGCCGGCCTCGCCCATGAGGTGATCAGCGGCATACTTACTGGAGCGGCAATGGAGCGATACCATCGGGAGCATGTGCGCCGCCGCCGGGCCGCTGCGACCACCGCCGCTGCCATACCCACTTCCGTTGCCGCCGCCAGCGGCGGCGGCGGAGAGGGCAACAACGTTCCGGACGCCGCCTCGTCATTCGACGACATCATCACCGGCAGGACCTCTAGGACCAACACCGCCGGCATCGACGGCACGGCCGCGGCCGCGGCGACCTTGCCGCTCCCGCTGCAGGAGCTCCAGGAAGCGCTGGGACTGCTAGCTTACACTGACCCACGGGTCAGGCCGTTGACGGCCCGACTTGTAGGTCCGGCTGCGCGCGAGACGCTGGCGGAACAGTTGAATGAGGTGCTGCTGGGCATGCAGGTGGGGCTGATTGGCAGTAGCGGCAGTAGCGGCAGTAGCGGCACCCGGGAGGGGTCCGCAGAGAGCTGTTGGGGTCCTAGGGGAGGGGAGGAGGCGAGCGATATCAGCCGCTGTACACGGGGGTTGGGGAAGCTGCGAGTGCTGGATGACGGAGGAGGTGGAGGACATCGCGACTCGACGGTACCCTGTTCGAACCCTGCTGGCTGCGAATGGTTTCGTAAAGAGTCGGGGTCGGTGGAAATGCAAGGATGTCAGAGCTGTGGCGCCGGCGGTGGGGCCTCTGCGGCGGCGGTAGGACGCCCTGACGGCAACGCGGGAAAGGGGCACCGTGCAGTCAGGACAGCGACGGCGACGGCGACAACGGCAAGGAAAGGTCTGGTAAAGTCGCCCTTGGAGTGTCTGTATCGTCAGTGTACGGTAGTATGGGACGAGCTCGTGGCGTCGTACAGCTGTCCGGAGGCACTATTGGTGGACTGGGAGGCGGAGCTGCTGCCGTCAGAGCCGGAACTTGCTGTCGTGGCTGCAGCGGGGGGAGTTTGTCGTAGCGGGCTGGACAGTGACGCTGACAGCGGTGGGGCCTGAGGGCCAATATTGGGCCACATCACACTGGCTGTGTCTCCCGTATTTCAAAGCCATGGAGGGGAAGGGCTGCGCGCGGTGCACGCGGAAGCATCAGCTGTATTCGTGATACCGTCGTTTGTGCGTACGGTGAGGTGCGGTGGGGTGGGGCCAGGATTGCTGCGGTATGTGCTGGTATGGTGTGGCATATCGTGTAGTGTATTGTTGGCCTTGGTTTCTTAAGCAGCAAAAGGTTTAAGCTCTTTCGTCACATAACACCGGGCAACGCTCGACTCTGGTAGGTGCTGTCCGGCGCTAGAGAGTGCTGGGGGGGGGGCCTGGAAGGTGGACAGTTGGATTGTCTGTTTGTTGCGGTCCTTGGACCCCTGGGAGGTGGACGTGGACGTGGTGATGGAATGGGGACGTGAAGTGAAGTGGGGCAGGTGGAGGCGGAGGCGCGGCTGTATGACGTGAAAATACGGCAATGTAACGCCGTACAGAGGACGGTACGGGACAAACGGCTAATGCTCGAGGACGTGTGTGCAAAGACATCCGGGCGCCCGCGGAGACACCACCCCTCCTGTAACTGCGGTTGGGCGGTTGGGCGGTTGGGGCGGTTGGGGATCCTCCAGGGAAGGGTGCGCGTATCGGCGATACGGTATCGCTGATAGGCGACAGGAGTTGTGCCTTTGTTCGGTTGACCGTTGGGTTCCCTTGGTGTGTGCTTTCATACCTACATCTCTTGTGGAGCTGTGTGGAGTGCGGCTGAGGAAAGAATTGGGCCGATTGGGGGACACGCGGAAGAAAGGTGGGCAAGGGCTTCCTGCCCCCCACGGGCGATCTGTCGACCTTGACGGCCGCTCAGTCTTCAACCACCAAGCAGACATACGTACATACAACCGGGGCCGCAACACACATATGTTTACTTCCTCTCCCATCGCTGTCTGTACCCGCGGGTGTGTGCTTGAATGAGATCTTCGGAGCCGCTACGAAGGAAAGATTTGCCTTAACGAAGCAAGCTCCGTGTTCCCGCAATTATAATTGAAACTACGAGACACAGCTGCTTAACTTTCAGATAGATGTACAGTATACCAGTGATATCAAGAGCCCGTAGTTATTTGCGATCACCGTAATTGGTGAAGGGCACCTAAAACTGACTAAATACAGCGAGGGCATCTGACCTGTATATGCGTCTGCGTGCATGTGTATCTGTATCTCTCCCTCCCCTTCCCACTTCTCATGCCCAATACCCATCCATGCACAGACGCTACAACCACACATACACATGCACGTGCGCATGAATCCACTAGCAACAGAAGAATGCCATTGACTTACATTAGGTGTTATGGCATGGGAGGTCTGAAGGAACAAGAGAAGCATTTAATCACACTTACATTAGGTGTTATGGCATGGGAGGTCTGAAGGAACAAGAGAAGCATTTAATCACAACTTCCTCTTTATTTGACCTTTAAAACATACTAGCGCGAGGTTATAGGCTTTTTACTATGATGAGAATACACACGGGAATATGTAAACAGACGCAAGGCAAAGCACCAAGTCCGATACTACGAGGCTGTGCCCGTTCGTGCAGCAGCCAATGTAATGCCGCCGTCACAATACCAAACCGTTCCGTCACATCATCTCTTCCCAACGATGATCCTGGTCGAAGCTGCTTGCGATGCACAATGAAATCCCATTTTGCGAATCCTCAAAAGAGGATACGAGGATGCGAAATGAGCAGTGATATTCATACCACTCTTGATCATCATCTAGCATTATTCGTAAACGGCCACAGAAACTTCGTGGGCTATATAATGAGATATATAGCATGTGTCACCACACACAACACCACATACACACACACACGCCTGGCGTTCCCGAGCTAGGATTAACACGCCCTGCGCCGGAGAAGAAAGCCAGGTGTCCCCGGTATCTCCGACACAACCGACACCGCCTCCCCGCAGCTTCGCACTCTCCAAAGGCGAAGGCTCCAACCAAATAATCCTAGGAAAACTACTCGTACAATTCACATACTGCGAGAGTAACAGCACATGTCGGCTTACGGACGTGAAGAGGTCCTTAACGCGGCGCACTGCGGCGCAACGGACCGGCTGCTGCGTCTCCTCCTCTTCGCCGCCAGTGAGAGGTCACACCAGTGGGGGAGTACTCCAACGAACCGATCGCCCACTGCCCTCGTGTGTCGTCGTGTCCGTACACCTCCAAATGACCGACCACACGGGCCTCTCTTCCGCCACCTGTCTCTGCCACCGAGCTGTTACCGGAAAGGGTGTGTAGACCGGTGTCTACAAGCAGAAGTCCCGATCCCCCTGCTTGGTCCACTAACACTCCTGTCGTAAACACACACACACACACAAACACACACACAAGCCACGTTTTAATGAATCCCACAGCCATCCAGCCACCGTCAAATAACCATTATTCCGCTCCCAGTAAAAAGGGGTATAAATAGGCGACAGACAAGCAACGATTTGGGTCACAGTGGGGTCCCACCCTGACGTCAGGTCGCTTGTTTGGGCTCCCACAGGCTCCATATGCATCATAGTGTAGGATCATTCCCATCCGTACAAGCCGTACAACAGACTGGACGAGTTACCGTACTCGCTAACCGGCAACCTTGACCATACGTGCACATATACGCACATACATACATACAGACGTGCTACTGCCTCACCGCTGCCGCTCTCACAGGTGCCGCGGTGTGTACGTCTTCGAGCAACCCCGCAGCTCAATTAGTAGCATCATCACCACCAAACCCTAAGGACCTGAAACACGTGCTGCACCAGCTCTGCTGCTGGGAGGTCGCTAAATTCGCTTTTGGTTTTAACAATAATAACACGGCCCGTTAGCCAGGGTCCTGTACGACAAAGAAAAACGCCAGCCCTCGGATCCACGGCGGACACGCCCACAAATAAACATACAGACAAACCTGCTGATGCGAAAAAAGATAAATCCCCGGGGTTCGAAGTTCCAACGTCCATCTCCACATCCGAACAATCTTCGATTTTATATGGCATCCTCCTTCGTACAGCGACGTGTCAATGTGAAGCGTCCACCGCGCCGGCGCCGTCTGGTTCCAAGCCCGCCGTGCTGCACGACACAACACGGCAATGCCTTTGAGACCAACTAGCACGGAGCTTCATGCCTCCTTGCTTCCAACCGTTGTCAACGACAACGACAACCGCGGGACAACTCGCTGCGCCGTCCGAATTCTCTCATCCGAATAACCATAGCATCCCCTAATGGGCCCTAATGCCGGCATTCATTTAGCAACACCCGTCATTCAGCTCGAGGAATAACGAATGGAACAAGCAACGAGCGAGAGTCACTTCCATTATCGAAATCACAGGAGCAGCAATCAATCACAACCAATCTCGCCACTCCGCAGGCAGGGGCCGTGCAACTCTCCCCGCGCTCTCTAATAAGACGGACTGCGGCCTGAATCCGCCAGCCAGCCTTCACTCAAGGAATTTCGTGAGTTTTGCTTGTTTCAAACTTTAAGTATTTAAACCCTCGGCAAAGCCATTTCAAGTTCTGACGCAAGCCGCTCTCCATAAGCCAGGTCCGTTCGGACGGATAAAATCCCTCAAAATCCCTTCGGGGGCAACTTTTCCTTCTTTCTGCACTGTTCCGACATCTGATGCCTCCGCGATGCCCTCAAGCGCCAACAAAGCAAACGGGCAGCCAGCGCAGAGCCGTTCGCCGCTTCCGTACTTCGTCGTACAGGTCCTCTGGATCCACTAGCCGGCCCGCCGCCGCCGCCAAGTTGGCTTCGCCATTCCCACGGCCCGTTTTTCGCCCAGAGAGAAGATTAGCTGCCGTACTGGCCGTCCTTAGCTGCTGGCCACATGCCTCGCCCGATCCGCTGCTGCGCTCGCCAAGTGCTCTCAAACGCAAATCTACCGCCGCCAGCAATACCACACTTTGAATCAGCGACCCCGCCGTGGACTGCTCGCTTGCCGTCGCGGCAGCGGCGCCGGCTGCTGCTGTGGCTGCGACGCTGCTACAGCTGCAAACCGCCTGCAGCTGCGTCACGCGCTGCTGGAGATAAGCCCGATCTTGTTCCAACTGATCAATCTCACTGTCGAACAAAATCATATCCTGGACCCGAGCCACTAGTGACCATGCCGCGTCCTCTAGTCCGCTGCCGCTGCCGCCATCCTGCCCCGCGCACGACTGCCCTGAGCCGCTGCACCCGCGCCGTACGTCAGGTGTACTGCAGGCCGCCGCCTTGCCGAGCCGCCGCAGCAGACTCATTCGCTGCTCTTGCTGCTGCTCTTGCTGCTGCAATGCAGCGTTTGCCGCTGCAAACATGAACATCGCGGTGCCGCAAATACAGGGGCCGCAGCCCCCCGGGCCACAGCCGCAGCGCCTACATGGCGACGCGGCTCCGGAACCGCCGGTTGGGATGTGCTGCACTCGGGCCCCGGACCAGCCGGCGGCTGCGGCATCACGTGCAAAGTTCGGCAGGTCGCTGCCCAACAAGTTGGCCGCCTCGCGCGCGCGGTTGGAGGTTCCCAGCAGCGCTCGGATGGAGCTCTGTAACGCCTCATCAGAATCGTCCGCGCGGCCGCGTTGCGCCGTCGACCTGCGGGAGGAGCGCCAGGAGGATGGTACATGAACGCAAAGCAAAGCGGCTGTGGCCCAAACGAATCGTGAATTCATGCATGTACATTGTTGCGTGGGTCTGCATATGCGCCTGCATCTCCTCTGACCCCCCTCCAGCACCGCCTGAGACCGCCGGATACAGACAGCAGATGTGATGAGTCCCGTGCTGCGGACATACGCTCGTGCATGGTGTACATCTATGGCTGGGTGGGTGGGTGACTTTGGCGCACAGGTAGACTGTGGCATCAAGCGGCCGCAGCGATGAGGCCGTATACCGCAGTAAGAGGTAAAGGTCGCTTGGCAGACACGCTGGCAGCTGTTTGTTGCTGCAGTCAAAGCTGTCGCCAGGCAAAAGCCCCTAACCCACCTCATAAAGGTGCTGATACCGACAAGCTGAACTGTCAAAGAGCGAAAGGCGCGGTAAGTCTCAAGCCATGCCGCGGGATGCTCCAAAAGAATTCCCAAGACCCCCTCGCCGTCATGCCGATTCAGGCCCTCAATCGCAGTCTGGAGCTGGGCCATGGCTGCAATAAAACCCTATGAAGATAAAAAAAAGATGAACATAATTTAATACGCTTCGCGATTGGTCATTTGACAGTGACGGGAAAGAACAATATGGCAATCGCTTTCGGTTTGAGCACGAGGGTCAGTTAGTTTCCGGCCTACCTGCACATACTCAACCGCCTGCCCAGCAAGGTTCTCATCAGTCGAGGCAGCGCCTTCGAGCGCTGACAGTGCAGCCGGCAGGACCTGCGCGGCCAAGCATGGAACGACAAGGTCCTTAAGTAGCACGGTCGCAGGGCCACAGCATACAAGGCAGGCAACGTCGCGCCGCAACGCGCCATACTCGCGTGCTATACTATTTTCACGGCGAAATGCACGTATCCATCCATAGTGTAAGTCGCCTGAAGAGCGCCGCGGCCTAAAGTGCCCGTAGCAAAAAAGCGAGCAAATCACGAAGCGTGAAATAATTCACCTTTATGCAACATTCAACGACAGACGAGCAGTCCTCCACGGCATGAAGGCTCTGTGCTGCTACCCTCGCTAGGGCTTTCGCTGCCGCATTGGCTTCAACGATACAAAGAAGTAGGTCCATTTCTTCCTTAAATGAATGTACATAGAACGCTTTCGATCAACCTATATGAGAAGAGATTGTGAGTGAGAGCGCCATGCGTAACTGGACCTGCGCCGTACAGACACCATGACTATTGTAACGTCAGCAGGAGTTGCCATACTCAGATCTAATCCAGGAAGATCCTCTTGGGATTGAAGATTTTATTGCCATGATCTCGTGCATTGCACGTAAGTTGCTATACTTCAGGAACAGTACGAGGGGCCAAATAGAGCGATGTCATGCTTCGTCATACCAGGAAGCAAGGAAGTGAGAAACACATATTCAAATATAGGATTATCACATGCATTCAACTGCACACTGTTTCTTATCTCACAAGAGCTTCGCAGTGGTCCTGCAAAGAGAGCGATTCGTAAAGCGATTCCGTCAAGCTAGACCTTAATGTGTTTACTCATTCCTAATTGAATAGTGATATTAGGTTTGCACATGCAAATGCAGGCACAATGAGCATGCATCAAGTTAGGATGCCTTCACAAAAATTCGTGAGTATCAACCAACCGCTCCGGGCCATCAGCCATCGGCCGCAAACACCTTTCGTATACGGCGTATGATCCCATTTTTGCAAGCCGGCCGGCTTCGGGAACTCTATTTCTATTTTCGGGAGTTTCGGTACGACCCGAAACTCCAGAAGCGTTTGCCGATGTCTGTGAGATAGCTATATGCTTCTCTGGTTCTCTACGTTTAGGCATGCTACCTTATAATGTCTATTGATGGCCAGTCCACGTGAGGATAGGTTATCGTCTGTGACAACGTAATGGTTGTCCATGTAGCCTGCCCAGAACTTTAGTGCGCTTAAGTTCAGAACAGTCAATGCGCTGCTGAAGCAACCCAACGAAACCTTCCCATTACTAAAAATAACTTCTCTACGGTTGGCATGTCTGCCCTCCTGTCGATGACTTGCAGGAACGACTGGTACCCGTTTCTAAATGTTTTAGACAATCTGACTTCGCTATAACTACTGTTTTTGCGTGCACACCAACCTGCAGAAAAATGCGTAGCTCCCATGGTATAACGGGTTTCGGCAGCTTCATGCATTTTCCTACACTCCTTAACTATTAACTGCTAACCAAGCAATTCACCGTGTACTTTCATGCTGAACGAAACAACCGTTGCGCGTTGCGGCCAGCAATTCCTGCAACCTACAACCCATTGCGGTGCAGGTCGGTAGTGGCCCCTACTGGACACGTCCAATACGAAGTACTGCGTCTCCTTTCCGCGCCCCGTTCCTTAGGGCGCTCGTGGGCCAGGACCACACGCACAACCGCGGAAGGAAGAGTATCAGCATCCGATAGTTGTAATGACAGAGCACATAAGCACCCGACGGTTGCAGGCTCCGAGAAACGGTTACATGGCCCCTCAGCTTGGGCACAATAAACGCTCATCCCGACACACCAGCGCCAGCCAACCAGCGAGCCTCCCCCAGAACCCCGTTCGCGCTCAAAGTCGCCTGCTCTTTGCAATCTTGGTCTTGATACCAGTTGCCTCGCCGCCATACGCCACCGATTCCGGTTTCCGGACAGGCTGCACCGCACCCTTGACGCGAACCATGGCCTTCTCAAACTTCATCCTGCAAGAGCGCGGACAGGAGAATCACAAGCGTCAACACTAAGAATTGTACCCTTCCACGCTTACGGATAACCTCCTTTCGGAAGCAGCTAAAACGTTTCCTGAACGAAGGAGGACTGCAGGGCTTCTTTCCATTACCCGCATGTTGCATCTCCCCAAATCTAGGAAAAAGCTGGCGACTGCCAAAACTTCCTTTTTCGGTTCCCATGTTCAGCCGCACGGACGGACATCCACCCATGGGCATTCGCAAAAAGCACTTTCCTCTTATTTCCATTTGCCCGGCTGGCCACCACCGCATTTCAATCATTTCCAGCCTTCTTCCTCCACACCGTTCGCTACAGCGTGAGTTACCAAAAGGCCAGGTAACCCCCGCTAGGTAGGGCCCCACCCGCCATATATGCGGGGGTCCTGGGTCCTTACCACACGGCTGAGCGGTGGCCCGCAGGGTCCAACTTCGATCGGTGACTTCGACCTACAATCGCCCATTCCTAATGCATATCACGCATTAATGACATCCCACTCGCACTGACTCGCGCATCTACACACTCCCGGCCACGCCTCGCATACACGCATATCACAAGTTCCCACCTGTTCTTCTTGCGTGGGTTCTTCTGGTCGCGCCGGCGATGTGGCGTCAAGCCGCGGTTGCGCTGAATCTCTTCCGTGATCCCGCGCGCGGCAGCGGTGGTCGGATCAGGCGCCGGCGGCGCCAGCGCAGGTGCTCTGTGCGCCTCGGCTCGAGCCTTCTTGCGTGCCGAGGCGTCAGCCTGTTCGTCACCGTCGGATAAGAGGAGCGGGAGAAGAGGGGTTTCGGCTTAGGACACACGAAGTCCCGGTATAGCCGCATTGAGGGCAGGGAGGCCTGCACATGCATCACCCCAGCCTCGGCGCATGGTGTGGATCGGTTGACAGGGAAGTACGGCGCATGCTATGCGCGTTCGCCCCTATGCTGACTCAAACTCGTGGCCACGAACTCCTTTCGATATCAACCCACGGTTGCCCCGCTATCCAACACCCCAACACACACATGAAGCCGACGGGCCGCGTACGCGGGGCGCAAGCAAAACGAGAAGTGAGCTTGCTGGCTGCGTGAAGGCGTGTGGACGACAATGCCAGTTGATCTAAACGTACCTTCGCCTGCGCGTAGAAGTCATCCTCCTCGCCGACCGGCCGCCGCTTTCGTGCGCCCTTGGCGCCTCCAGCCAGATCATACTCATCAGCGCCGCCAAAGTCCTCGTCACTTGCAGCACCAGCCTTGGCCGTTCGCCGCGCCGCCGCCGCATCAAACTTGGCCCGCCGCTCGTGAAGTGGCTCCCGCAGCGGTAAATCCTCATCGCCGCCATGGGGCCGTTTCGACAGCGATGGGTGGTCGGCGCCAAAGCGCTGTGAGACCTTCTGACGCGCAAAGAGGTCATTGATCGCGTTGCCACGTGCCGTGGCCGAAGTGCCGGCGGCGCCAGCTGACCCACGGGTCATGTCGACCAGGTCCGCCACCTCGTCCCCAAAGTCCTCCAAAAGCCCTGGCGGGCCCGGACATGGTTACAGCAGCGGCGACGGGCAGCGGCAGCAGCGTGTCATCCTAAAGGACAACTAGCGCGCGGTAAACTACTTAGGGCGGCGTCATTTGAAGCATCCAACACCACCACGCCACCGCCACTGCTGGGCAGCGCAACGTCCCGCACCTCCTAAACGCGGATCTCGACCCCAAAGAGGGCCTAAGCCTCACTCATACGCGCCCTCGTAACCATTCTCTTCCCCCCCCCACACACACACCTGCGCCGCTCATGCCCGCCCGTCGTTGCTGCCGCAGCCTCTTGGCCTCGTCCTTGGACAGCGGCACACGGATGAACATGTCCTCCTCCACCGCGGCCCGCGCCTCCAACTTGGCCCGGGTGCGCAGGGCAGCCAGGGAGTCCAGTCCCGCCACCGCAGCCCGCTCCTCCTCGGGGGCACCCGCCAGCTCCGCAGCCAGGGCGCGAAGCGTGTCGCTGCGCTTGGCCCTGCGCGCAAAGGACAGGGAAGGAAAAGCAGAAAAAAGGGGCAGGGACCGGGGTTGAGGGGGCCGGGGTTTTTGCGTATCTGGGAACAATGCCTCTCACGCAGGCTCTGCACCCTCCAAACTACCGCATACAGTTACTGATAGCCCCGCGTCCTTCACGTTCACCTCTGCGGACTGAAGCTTTGCACCCATTCCGCCACGCCCCACAGGCCTGGCGCGCGGCCAGTGGGGCCCGCCAGGCCCCACGTACGAGCCGACGTAAGGACTGAAGGACGGACCGACAAGCGGACCGACGGACAAACGATCGCACTCACTTGAATTTGAGCTCCTTGAGTCGGCGTTGCTCCTGAGACGACAGCCTGGCCCCTGCCCCTCCCGCAGCCCGCTGCTCGTCCAGCTCCATTGAGGTTGGGTTGATCTTGGGTGGCCGGTACAACCCCCCGGGCTCACCTGCCGCCAGTGTGGAGCCGGGGAGGGTGGATGGGCGGACAGGTTGAGAAGATTCGAGGAGTACGGCAGGGTTTATCAAAGGAAAGGACGGATTTCCTAGGAGTTCCTCATTAGGGAGGACACGGATGCACGACGGGTAATAAACGTGAAAAATTGGCAGCAGCAGCCACAGTGTCAGCTGTCGCTACAAATGCTACACCTGATTAACAACACAAATCACTGGCACAAAGGTTAAAAAAGCCATTTGTCACCTAGGTGACCTCTACTCGCTAAATAAGTTTAGCAGGAAGGAGACGCGCGGCACATAAAGGGGGAAGACACCAGGCGGAGTCAATCCTGACGCCACCCGTCCTGTCCGGGAGGGGTGCCAAAAATGAAGCACGGCTATACGCGGCAACCGCGTCTACACACCTGACCCACCCGCAGCCACTATCGAACCCTCACGCGCACTGAATCGAAACAACTTACAAGGCAGAACCCCGTGTTCCTTTTCGCGTCTGATAGGACAGGGCCCCTACCTGCAGTGCCATTATCGCCCGCGGATCCCCCACTACCCGTCGCCTTGACCTTGGGCACCAGCGCGTCAGGTCGCGGCCCGTACTGCAGCTCATCAGCGTCCATAGCCGCCGCCGCAGCTGCCGATCCCGGCCCAGGACCTGCCACCGCCGCGTCGCGGCCCTCGTCCGGTGCGAAACCCCCGCGGCCATTGGCCTGCGGTGCCGCCGATGCCATTTGCGCCGCCTTCAGCAACTTGTCGATCTGGTACGACAGTTGCTTGTCAATGGGCCGGATCTTCTCCAGATACGCCCGGAGCTCCACAAGCCTGCGCGCGCCATGACATCGATTACACGGTACAGAAGTTGGGGGCACAAGTGCTTAACGAAGACCGGATGCGGCGTGAGAAACGGACGTCGGAATGTTGTTTGTATGCGGGGTGTGACAGGGTACACTGGGTCGAGGTTTCGCAGGTTCCTATGCATGTGGACGCAGCTGGCATGCGACCTTGGTGTGCGGGGCGGGCGACACCGAGGCGTGAGTGCGGAGGACGGAGGGGCGAAGACAGAGGGGCAAAGGCCGGTCGGAGAGCTGCTTCCGATTTGGGTCTTTACTGGGTTGTAATGTGCGGACCACCCGGTGGGGCACCTGCGCATCTGCGGCGCGGGCACAACTTTCCAAAGCAGCCAGCGGAGGCAGGAAGGCCCCAAGGCTCTCCTCTTTTCCCCCTTTTTGTCGGCAAAGCGCAAGCACCGGCACGCCACGGAATGCCGACGTGATGGTGACTCTAGCCGCCGATGGTGCGGTAGGTGGACATACATGCATGCTCACAGTAAGACAAAAGGGAGGCAAGGGCTTTGACAGCTTCCTGTTTGCACTTGCCCCCCGAGACCTTCGAAACCTCTTCGTCCTCAGTCGCGTTTCCTTAACCCAACAAAACCGCGGACGCACCGTTCGTGCCTGCAGTGCTTTCTAAAATCGACACGCATTCCCAAAATGCTTGCAGGGATATACATATGTATATCAGCTGACGCACATAGGACTGCGACGTCGCAGGTAACGGGATCACATCCGAGGTAAACATTGTGCGTGCGTTTCCTTGCGTGTAAGATATATATGCAGAGCAGACATATATGCACCGGCACGCTGCTATGCTGGCGATTCGGCCCTCCAGCCCGACTACTGCGCGACGGCGCCCGACGCTGCACAAGGTGGCAGAACGACCGGGGGTTCATTCTTGGCAAAGCACAAGCACCGGTGCGCCACTGCCGGGGGCGCACTAGTGACTCTAGCCGCCGATGCATCATGCTGTGCTACTGCGTGCAGGTGACTCTTGGGCGCCTGTGGACTGGAGTGAATGCAATAAGTGACCGGTGCGAGTTTATTAAAATAATAAACTAAGGTGGGCCTCCGAAGCGCGAGGACTTGCCAGAGGGCATATGCAGGTGGAATGTGCTGAGCTGTAAAGCGTTAACGGAAGCAGCGAAGTGCACCTGGGCTCGTGCAACAGCAAGGGTGCCGGCAGAACCGACATCTTAAACGGTAGACCCACTAGATATGTGCTTAACGAAAACAATCACTTGGTTTTCATGCATATCACATATCATGGGCCGTATGCGTGTGATGTGAGAAAACAGGCAGTGCGGGTACATGCACGCATGTGGCATATCCGGTTGTGTGCGCAGGGGCGCCCAGCGGCGCCAGCAGCGGTAGCCGACGATGCTTCACGGACGTCTCAGCGGGCAGCAGCCCTCATCGGGCTGAGCTGAGCATCTCTCTTGGCGAAGCTTCAGCACCGGCACGCCACTAACGGCGACGTGCTAGTGACTCTAGCCGCCTATGCAAGATATTTATTTGGACAACCAAACCTCAACGACCTCATCGAGGTAATGTCTACATCCATTAGATATCAAGTCCAGTAGATGCTCAATAATGTGCGACCGAAATAGCCTCAAAACGTGTAAGCCGCAACCCTGGCGAGGCTGCAAAACATGCTTTCCCTTCGCTCTTCCCCAACACATAGGCGGCCAAGCTGATGAACATCGTGAAGTGCATTAAGAGATGG
This sequence comes from Volvox carteri f. nagariensis, assembly GCF_000143455.1. NCBI lineage: Eukaryota > Viridiplantae > Chlorophyta > Chlorophyceae > Chlamydomonadales > Volvocaceae > Volvox > Volvox carteri. Next base: position 879,287 of record NW_003307589.1, read on the forward strand.
TAGAGGAAATGTAGGCTGGGCTGAGCGGTACTGCTGACGGCGACTGGCGCACACCAACACACGGCTTTCCGTGAGCCACCCAGCCTTGTCATTTCGGCAAAGCTCAAGCACCGGCATGCAACTGACGCACGACATGATGGTGACTCTAGCCGCCGTACTGTCATTAGACAGGTTATGGCCAGATTGTATTACACTATGGGTTATAGTTTCACGATATATAACGCTATAATATATTAAACCAGCGGTGCGTTCCTTGTGGCTCTGTTTGAGTCTCTCCTTGTGACGGCACTAACAGGTGCATCTCCATCCGTGTACAGGTCGACAGCTAAACCCCACCCCATACATCGCTTCGCCTGCTGCCCAACGTAAAATGTTCAGCAATCTTTTTAAGTTCAGTCTTACCCGCCAGTCAACAAAGAGATTTCTGTCTGGACCCAACCTTAAACCCTCCTCACCTGGCAATGACAGGGTGATCCCGTACAGGCCTACCCTCCGCCTTCATCAGCAGATAAAACACAATGTGGATGCAGTAGCTCAGCAACAGCAAGTACTTGGCCTCCAGGTACGACAAGCCCTCTGTCGTACCAAGACCCCCCTCGCGCAGCTCCGTCAAAACTGGCATTACGCGATGCCGTACCTGCCGTACCAGGGCGCAATAGGATGTCAATCCAATTTTGGACGAACAGGAAAAGTAGGATGCACACAGGCCGCAAGGACATGACATGACGGGGCGCAGCAAAAGGGCCAAGGTAAACCCCTGCTAGCCCCCCTGCAATCACCGTGTGCCCATCCAGAGTGGGTTGGATGGGAACACATTTCCTAGCGTTGCCTTCCTCCCTTTGCCCTTCCGCACCTCCGCGAGGCTCTCCTGCAGGTCCTGCAACAGGCTGAGCAGTTCGGGGGCATCCGCCATCAGCGCCGACATCCGGGCATCGTGACCCAGAGCGGACAGGTCGCGCGCCACTGCCTCCACCTCCACCTGGCCCTGTCGCTTCCCGCTCCCCATCTTGCCACCCTCCACCGCGGCTGCGCGTGCTGCCGCCAGGCCACCCATAGTCGGACCCTCATCCTCCTCGCCCTCGTCAGTCTCCTCCATATGGTCCTCGTCCTGGTCTTCGAGTCCAAAGTCCGCTGCCGCCAGCTTTGCAGCCCGTGCCCGCTGCAATGCCAGCGCCTCCTGCTCCTCCTCCTTGAGCGCCTCTTCATCGCTGCCAGCCTGCGGTGGAGGGCGGGTCCCAGTGTAAGCCGTTTGGCGCAAGACGCGACGCAAGGCGCACTAAGAGCGGGTGACCACGCGCCACGTAGCAGTGTACCAACCTCGGCGGTGTCCGCATCATAGTAAGCGCGCTTACTAGCACCCCAAAGCCGCTCGCCCTGGTCGTTTCCTTCCCCCTCTCGCTTTCCGGCCCTGCCGTCTTCCTCATCATCCTCATCCTCTTCGCCCCGTTGGAGCTTGAGTTTCTGGCCCAGCGCCTTAGCTTGCTTGGCAACTGCGTTATGAGGCGGTGGCAGGGTAGGAACGGAGTATGGGTAAGGAGTAGGTTCCAACGTGGAAGGCTTTGGTGTACATATGTGGGTGCCGAAGCATCTACTGGGATTCCACAGGGGATGAGTAAATGGGAATCGGGAGAGTCGTGCCAGGCAGGAGCAAGCGCAGCTGGGAGCTGGCGGGAGCCCGAGCTGAATTCAGATAGACCAGTAGGCATGCTGTACTATAGCAGGAAAAAGGGCCTCAAAGATACAGAGCATACACGCAAGTTCCGTGTGGGTGCGGTGCATATTTAATTAGACCCCGCGCAATCGCCGCCGTTTGTCGCAACGCACGTTCGGCTATTCGTCCGCCACGCTTCAGAGCGTCCTGGATGATAGCTTCTTCGTCATCTTCATCGTCGTCCTCCTCTTCGTCCTCATCCTCCTCCTCGTCTTCGCCACTGTCATCCAAGTTGTAGACACCCTCGACGTCTAGGCCATCGTCATCATCCATATCATCGTCGTCTGACATATTCAAGCTTATCTTATCCTTTTTGCCTTTAAATGCATCTTCATCACTGTCGCTGTCTGGAGAATCTTCAACCCGTAACTTGCGGGCTTCTGAAGGACCAAGCCTTTTAGCGGCTGGTCGACGTTGCAGCTTCGCCATAGTCGGCACAGCCGCCCAGCACTAAAAGCAAGCCTGGGTTTCGGCCGCTTGTGTCAATTATCTGGCGGCGCTGAAACCAATTCTGGAGTGAAGCAGGAATTAAATACTATTATATTAACGCTATTTGGTTTTACACATACAAGATACAATCTTTGCAGCAAAGTCAGAAATTGAAGCAACTAGACGAGCTCGTGCTTGTCCACCCCAGGAAAGGCGAACGCCAGCGGAAACTGTGGAGACCTTGAAATAATCAACGCATGAATAAAAGACCATCTGTGAGTAAACAAGGAAAATTTATTGGCTCGCTATTGTACGATTCCGTTGGCTTGGCGACAAATAATGCCCGCGCGTGGGCCAGGTGGGAATGTGGGGGTCAGGTGGACTTCGTTAGCAACGCCTACTGCGGTGGGTATTTGAGTGTAGGGTGCTTTGGTAGGATAGGGGTCCAAGGAAAACGCATAACGGCAATTCGGCGCATCAATACGTTAGCGTAGCGGAATTCTCTACGGAGACTGCTGCGGGTCGCAGGAGTAAGGGAAAGACTGAAGACCGCTAAGCATTGTGATGAGGTTTGCTTTGGAACTTTTGGCTTGGGTTCATGTGGGGTTGCATGGGTTCATGTGATAAGACAGTCGCACTGCACGAGATGGACTGGAGAGAGGGGCTGTACGCGAGGGGGAAAATGCGCTGCAATTCTAACCACCTTACAGATGTTAACCGTGCTTCGTCTTTAGAGATACTACGATGGGGACCGATGGCTACGCACCAAAGCGGTTAGGCCATCGCATTGGGTGCTTCGTTCATTCTTCCTATCCCAGGCAACAACAAGAAGGCTGCGATATATTTACATTATTATAAGCGATAATCGCAAAAGTCTGCAATCCATACATGCACTCTTGCCCAACATAAGGGATCTCTGCAAATCAGCATATTTATCCTTTGCCGTATTTCTCGCACGATGCCCTGCACAATTGTACTTAAAGGTGAGGGGCACATTCACGCTGTCGCCGCATCAAGGCACCATAAGGCCCGCTCGACACGTTTATAGACCTTTGCAGACCATTGTAGTCGATTGTTTGTGATTGCTCCACAAAGTTTTGTGGCACAATCCATTTTCAAGGACGCCACGGAAAGGTGTTGAAGTCCTCTTGGGGACCTCGGTGGTGTCGGAGAAATGGTTCTCCCCGAACCTGTTGTTTTGAGTCTGATTCCGGCGGCTTCCATCCTTGGCATCATATTTGCGATTTTCCTATGGAAGAGAGTGTCAGCTATCCAGCTGACTGGCGGCCGCCTCATATCGAGCCAGAATGGCCGGGAATACCTGCTGGAAGAGCAGCAGGGTGGTGGTGAGGAGGAGGTAAGCGGAATTTCCCTAGAAGATCTTGCGAGCGAAATGATTGCATCTGAAGTCAAGGACACGATCGCCGGAACGTGTCGGTGAAATTTTCCTGACAAGCCCTTTTGCGCATGTCTGAACGATGTAGGTTGTTGCTAAGGCTGCTGATATCCAGAAATCTATTTCGGAAGGTGCCTCGTCCTTCCTGGCCACCGAGTACTACTATTTGGGAATATTCATGGTGAGCTTCTTACCTTACTGGCGATTGTGGCGTGCGTTGTGAAGCTTTGGAAAATGTTATGTGCCGCCCGGACAAGACAGATTGGGGGGTTCGATTTACAGCGGATTCGGGCTGGCGAATGAGCATGACGATGCTGTTGGCTATGTCCCAACCCATGGATCCCGTCAGGTTATCATGGCAGTTGTCATCTTCTCCTTGCTGAGCATTGTGAAGCCGGAGGGCGACCGCACCCACAGCGATGAAGTCCGAAATGGCATTTTCTCAACAATCGCTTTCGTGCTGGGAGGTGCTACCTCGATTCTGTCCGGATACCTGGGCATGCAGATTGCAACGTATGCGAATGCCCGAACTGCTGTCGAGGCACGCAAGGGCATTGCCCCCGCTTTCATGTGCGGTAGGTATGGCTGGTTAGCAAAGTACGACAATCCTCGCTTCACTCTCTTCCTTAAGATGCCTGAATTATTGCACTCCTGACTGACTGTGATCAGCTCTGCTTCTTGCATAACTACACTAGGTGTCCGCCGCCTATGCGATGGAAGGCGTGCAATAAACTGAGTGGTATACTTCACCCGGGGTGTTAACTTCTGCGCAGCGTTCCGCTCTGGTGCTGTGATGGGCTTCCTGCTTTCGGGTTTTGGTTTGCTTAACCTCTTCCTGGCTATCTGCGTGTTCCGGAAGGTACGCTTGCTAATACCCTTCTCCCCGATGCTAGCCTTCAGCGTTACTCTGTTGTCACGGACACGGTTGTCGACAGCGCATCCATGACTTACACTTTTTCATAGTACCGCATGTTGGATTACCAACGTCTGCCCAGCTGTCGGTATATACTAGGTGGTCGTCTGTTGCTCGCCAGCCCTGCCTACTGGGGTGGAAGTTACGCTTCTTGTTGCAGCTACTAACGCTTCACAACGGGACCCGTGCATGCTCTGATCTGCCCAGTTCTATGGCGACGACCTGCGTGGTCTTTTCGAGGCAATCACCGGCTACGGTTTGGGCGGCTCCTCCATTGCGCTGTTTGGCCGTGTGGGCGGCGGCATTTACACCAAGGCGGCTGATGTGGGTGCTGATCTTGTCGGCAAGGTCGAGAAGGACATCCCGGAGGATGACCCCCGCAACCCAGCTGTTATTGCCGGTGCGTTGTATCCATAACTGATGATTAGTCATGGTCCGTTAGCGTTTTTGCTAGGGATCAGATGCTAGGGTTAAGATTTTTAAATGTAGTCCGTTCCAGTGTTCGCTTTGTTTCGGTTGATCTTTGCAGAAGCTTCTTGAGGTTACTTGAAATTCCTGTTTCCATTTCCGAACTGCATGAATTACATGTCGCGTGTGGCCTTCAGTCTATCCGCTTGTTGTTGGTTGCCCCGTAGTGCGCGGCGATGATGCTCAGTAGAACCTTGGCCTTAAGCGGTATCGGGTTACTGAAATATGCATTCCTGCTCCTTGCCCTTACCAACTTCCATACCGCAGACAACGTGGGCGACAATGTGGGCGACATTGCCGGCATGGGCGCTGACTTGTTTGGTTCCTTCGCCGAGTCAACCTGCGCCGCGCTCGTTATTGCAGCGGTGTCGGATCTTGGTAACAAGCACGGCTACACCGCCATGATGTTCCCACTCCTTGTGTCCGCCACGGGTATGTAAGGGCAGTTTTGTATGTTGCTGGTAGTTACTCCGCCCATGCGCCCGTCCGGATGACTATGTAAACGGATACCAGGTCCCTACTTAGTCCATGCCCAGTTACTGGGAACAACATATCGAGTTAGTTACGAGTGCGTTTTCAATACCTCTCCCGCCGGTCTCTACACCGCGTTGCGCCTGCAGGCATCGTCGTTTGCCTGCTGACCACATTCCTTGCTACGGATTTCTACCCTGCCAAGAAGATTTCCGAGATTGAGCACGCCCTTAAGATGCAGCTCATCGTCTCCACCTTGCTGATGACCCCGGTGCGTTGGAATTTTTGATATAGAAGTCTCCATAGCACTATCCACACTATCACACCTTTGCACGTTGTGCTATGCAAACTTTAGTGCTAGAAAGAATAATAGGGGATGTACTTCCGGTGTGGGTTGCATCAGTGTGGCTGCGTGGTGTGTTTGGAGCCTGTCCGTGAAACCCTTGGTAGGTCGGGTGGGTTGTTTTTGGACCCTGCAACTCGCGAATGCATGCCTTTCCTTTTTTGTTTCTGCGCCATTGATTTAGCAGTTGGTATTCCTAAGATTTAACAGTTGGTATGTCCGCGCTGTGCGACCATTTAAAAGGCCTTGCTGCGTCCCTTGCAACGTAAAACACCGCTAAACAGGTTGCTCTGGGTGTTGCTTTCTGGTCGTTGCCCGCAACCTTCGAAATGAATGTGCCCTCGAGCACTCCGGATCAGCCATTTGACGTCAAGGTGCGTGCCTCACTAACTATGGTGGGCATGGCACGGATGACTGTTTAGGCAGAATGGTAGTTGGGATGTTTTGGGCAGTTATTTCTGCAAACCGTCCGATGCGCAACCGGTCTTGAGATATGTCGATTTCCATATGCATGTGATCGCCGTAGTGTCCTAAACTATTGAATTAAGGGATAGTGATCACTCTGAATTGTCCGGTATATATCGGTTGCTGCAGGTTGTGAAAAATTGGTACATGTTTGTGTGCATCGCGACGGGTCTATGGGGCGGCCTGCTGGTTGGTCTGCAAACCGAGTATTTCACCTCGAACCGCTACAAGCCGGTGCAGGTGCGGAGAGCGGTTAATGGTGTGCTCTTTGTTTGGCTTCGGACACCAGGTTTCGGAAAGGCGCAGAGATGTGAGGACTGATTGTGTTGGCATGCTGATGTGCCGGTCACACGCGAAGGCCTGGCAAATCCTAGGCCGGGTTCTGCATTTTGCTGATTAATGGCATACTTGGAGCAGGAGAGGTCCTCCATAAGTCGGAAACCATAAGGCAGTTGCTCATCTACTCCTGGCTCCGGTTATTGTGCGTTGCAGGATGTTGCTGATGCTTGCCGCACCGGCCCCGCCACTGATATCATCTTCGGTCTGGCGCTTGGTTACAAGTCCTGCATCATCCCGACCATTGTCATCGGTGTTGCGATTTACGTTGGAAACACACTGGCTGGCATGTTCGGCATTGCTTGCTGCGCCCTAGGCATGCTGTCCACCCTGGCAACCGGTAAGCAGAGGATTAGTAGGGACGAGATGTGTCATCGCAAGACAGGTGGCACCTTCAAAGCCTCAGCTAATTGCTGCAAGGATTGAAGCTGCAATTACAGAACCGCATCGAGTCGCACGCATTGCGTATGTGCGCATGCCGCGTGGTTTGTGGGCATCAGATGTCCTGCTTGTTGGGGGCCAAACTTTATGGCATTGAGGTCACTGCAACTGCTGGTGCATTGATTTGCCTTCAATTCATTTGCTGTTGCCTTTTGTCTTTAGGTCTGGCTATTGATGCGTACGGCCCCATCTCCGACAATGCTGGTGGCATCGCCGAGATGGCTGGCATGGGCGAGGACATCCGCGAGCGCACCGACGCTCTCGACGCTGCCGGCAACACTACCGCTGCAATTGGCAAGGGTTTCGCAATTGGTTCGGCTGCTCTCGTTTCGCTGGCTTTGTTCGGCGCCTTCGTGACCCGCGCCCGGATTGACATGATTCACTCCTCCATCTTGGAGCCACGGGTCAGTGGCTGTTGTGAACCTTAGTCCTGACCTGATTTGTGCTGCTTACCGAAAAATCGCCAACGCGCCCTCGCACAAGGGAAACCATGCCTTACTTCAGACGTCTAGGGTTCGTTTTTGCAAGCACTGCGGACCGTGCAAACATCCCCAGTGAAGTCATTGCCGTGACCGCTGACCCTAAGGATAAGTTACCCCTGGCATCGCAGGTGTTCGCTGGTCTGCTGCTTGGCGCTATGTTGCCTTACTGGTTCAGCGCGATGACCATGAAGTCGGTGGGCAAGGCTGCTCTGGCCATGGTGCATGAGGTTCGTCGCCAGTTCAACACTATTGCTGGTGAGGTCGTGCCGGTTATGAGCTATGTGTGGTGTGCATTATGCTCCCTGAATATGTAGACTTATGTCGGCGTTGCGTCGCGTTACTGTTTCCCCCTAATACCTCGCCGCAACTCATGTTCCCCTCGCTTCTGACTCTTCATTCCCCGCTGTTTCCGGGATCTGCTTTCTTACAGGTCTGATGGAGGGCACCACCCGGCCTGACTACAAGAAGTGTGTCGCCATCTCGACCCAGGCTGCCATCTCCGAAATGATTGCCCCCGGTGCCCTGGTCATGTTCACCCCCGTCGTTGTTGGCGCTTTGTTTGGCACCCAGTGCCTAGCGGGTGTGCTTGCGGGCAGCCTCGTCAGCGGCGTCCAGCTGGCCGTTTCCATGTCCAACACCGGTGGCGCCTGGGACAACGCCAAGAAGTACATCGAGGTGTGGAAATGGGGGATTCTAATGTAGTGAGTAGTTCGTGCGGGGGCCGTGATTGCAGGTCTAAGGGAAGGGAGGGAGGGGAGGGGAGGCATTCTAGTCGAAATGCTAGCCTGGGAAGACTTTTCTTTGTATCCTTATTCGAATTTCGAATCTGCGAATCGCAGTCACTTTTCGTTTACTCCTGATTGCAGGCCGGTGCTACTGAGCACGCACGCGAGCTGGGCGGCAAGGGCAGTGACTGCCACAAGGCCGCCGTCATCGGTGACACCGTTGGCGACCCCCTCAAGGACACCTCGGGCCCCTCGCTTAACATCCTCATTAAGCTCATGGCCGTCGAGTCGCTGGTGTTCGCTCCGTTCTTCTACAACTGTGCGCACGGCGAGGGCCTCATCTTTGACTTCTTCGGCTGGACACAGTGAAAAGGCGGGTTGTTTGCGGGGCCTCGGATTCCACGCGCGGAGTACCGCGCGTTTACTGGAGATTCCTTAGTGAAGCTTTATTAATTTGGATGAGAATCGACACAGATCAACGATTCGCGCTCAACCCATTGTTGAAGACGTGGTATACGGCCGTGGGTATGGCTGTTGTTGAAATGGTGGTGGGGCGAGGGGTTTCCCCTAACCCAAGGCCTGCCTTTCCCGGGTCACAACATCTCCGGCGTTTATCATGCGGTGGTGTAGTGACGTCGCGCCGTTGCGACGGGGCTGGCGGGTGGGGCAGGTACGCGCCTTGCGTCTGGTGATAAATGCATGTTATCAGGAACTGCACAATCGCTAGCCCTGCCTAAAGCAGAGCCCCACTTTCTTCCTGGGCTATCGTTAGTGGCTGGGAGAGGGAACAGGCATGCAAGATTCCGCCATTAGACCGTGTGGTAGTTCGGAACCTTATAATTGCTGTGGCATGTTTGGGAGCAACGGCAAGTAAGGGTTGTGTCCATGGACCAGCCAAGATTGCGTAAGTGCTTCCGCTTGACAGGATGTGCTGCCGGACCCGGGCCTGGCCTGCTGCTGCTTATTTTTTGCCTGTGCATGGCTTGTTGGCGCCGATCGTTTGTTATGTAAGGTCAACGAGTCGTGTTGTTGAACGGAGTACTCTTTCGGGCTATCCCCGGATAGTGTGCGCGTGTTTTTTATGTTGGCCATTTACAATGCCGGACTGCGAACAGCGTTACTTGCCAAAGGCTATCCTGAAGGTGTAAAACATCTCCCGTGGGAGGGTTGGCGTGCTTGTCTCATCGCCATGCTATGTGGTGAGCTATGGATACATCCCCAAAGATGGATGGCTTAGCCAATGGGGGAAATAACATTCGCCTGGTCTCCCCTGTCAGGGGGTACAGAAGTGAGCCTAAAATGTTCAAAAACGCTGCTTATAAATCCCTAAGTCCCTATTGTTCAAATCCACATGCCACAGCTAGACATGCAAACCCTTTGAACTGCAATAGCAGCAGTTACGACTGTTTGGTTAACAAAGTACCAATTACACTAATGTCAAAAGCCGGTGAAATAATGCTGAGCCCTGGCTCCGGAAAAGCTTGAAAGATACAAGTACGCCACAAACGACGTAGCGGCAAACCAGCAGATCAGCCAGGCGCGGCCATCATAGTCGCAGATGCACCAGACCTGACCAAGGATAGAGTTGCATCCAGGTGTGCGTGTGTGATGGATGAAGTTATCCGTGTAGCGAAGCCTATGGGGTTTATTGATCGGACACCTCCGCCAACCCCAACCCCAAGCAAGACACGTGGGCTGGGCAACATGGTCGACGGCAGCAGTGGTGCAAAAGCCGCTGAAGAGCGGGATGCAGCTGTGGACTGATGTTGCGGACAACGCCATTGGATAAGTTGCGGCACATGATGGCTGTGCCTCGCTGCCATGTGGGTCGCCCACCGGGACGTTTGTTCCGTCTACGCAGTTGGGTGCTAGCGAGCTTCAGGAGTAGCTGGTGGCATTTGCTTTCCGTTCTGAGTGGCCATCCTAGTCGTCAGCTGTTGTTTGCTTTCCCGCCCAGTAATGTTTCATACACGATGCCATGTGTTTTGGTGAGGTGACACGCCTCACAAGTGTGCCCACCGCCGCGGTCGTACTCATGTTGGCGCGGGATAATTAAAGGATGATGTGCTTTGTAGCAAACGGGCATGCGTGGTGTGTAGGCAAGTTTCGTTGTTTGGCGTCATATGTTCCCAGGGCTGAATTTGGCAGGTCACTAGCCAACCAAAAATTGGGCCACTCATTCGTGACTGCTACCTACATTGTTGGCCGGCTGCTCGAAAAGTAAGGATGTCATATGGTAAACCTCTTCCATGATACGCGCTGCAACATCCAGGAAATCGGTTGAGCACCGAGGCACGGTAGCGGAGGTTAGCTTAACCGCGTGCACTGCTCCCGTACTGATTTGTCATGAGTCTTGTAACGGGAATATGCATCCGTTTTCCATCCATCCGTCTGTAACTCTTTTAAGTATTTTCAGTCCGGCAGTGCTTGAGTTATGTTTCGGTCCGTCTCCACGCCACACCCGAACAGGAATTCTCAATCGATATCAATTGCGCATGCAGGACGTTTAGGTTATCGTAGTGTTTTATTCTTTGAGCGAGTCGTTTACCGCTTACTTCCAGGTAACGATTTACGCGCAACGCTAGAGCGTTGCTAGAGCAGACAGATGAAATGATATAGATTTATACTTTCTGTGCGAATCTCGGCTTGTCCAGCGCTTGTTGCTTGTGAACGGATGGCAGGCCGAAGGTTGTGCTCCCTATAACTCTGCTTGATTGCAGTTTCAGCTACTATGACGGCGACACCGGTAGAGCCAGCCGCGCTGGCTGAGCTCACGGCAGCTAAGCAGTTGGGAATGGACCAGGCGGCGGTGAAGGAGACGGTGAAGGAATACTATGGGGAGGTGCGCTTCTGTGAACAGGTTACGCCATATGCCGTGACAGAAATCGTCGAAGGGAAGCCATATGTGTAGGGAAGCCTTATGCGGAAAACTTTTAGATGGGTGCGTGCATCAGTAATCATGGCGGTGGGTGCGTGCTTCGGCATCTGGACATCTGGCATAGATCTTCTCCTGCATTATGTGTCCTGCCGCAGGTAAACATGTGGGCGAACCGGGCAATCTGTGTATCACATAACCCAACCGCCTTCCGTCCCACCACTCGCCTGGCTCTCTCGCCACCCTCTTTCCCCAAATAAGCTGCCTCCCCTCCACACGCTTACCTTCCTGCACCCTCTTCATCCTTCGTGACACTCTCACACACGCGGAGAAGCAGCAACACGACCTCTCCTGGCAAATGGCAACCCTCTCCATGACCACTCTCCCGCCTGCTGCCCCGGGCATCACTCCCACAGACACTCAAGGGTACAGGCGACCTGCGCACCTCCGCATGCACAGCCTGCAAGGCACCTCCGCCTGCCGTACGTGCCGCGCTGGGAGCTGTGCCCAGCGAGATCAAGGACAAGTTCTACGGCTGCGGCAACCCCATCCCCACCGGCATTGAGGGACTGCGGGTGCTGGACCTGGGCTGTGGCTCCGGGCGGGACTGCTACGTGGCGGCAAAGCTGGTGGGAGAGAAGGGCACCGTGACGGGTGGGTGCGGTGGGGCGGTCGGGGCAACGGAGGGATTGGAGGGAAGGGCGGTTATGTGCGGTTGTTTGTTTGCTACATATCGATCCAGGCCTGACGCTGGCCAGGGCCACCTAACCGTATACCCCAACGGGAACGACCTCCGAAGCACTCTCCTCCTTGTGGGGGGAGAGGTATGTGATGGGCCCGCCTGCTCGACCGAGGGCGTGCAGTAACCCCGCGTTTTTCCCCGCTGTCAAGAGGAAAGAGAGCGCGGTGGCTACCAAGGCCCACAACCAACCTCAGCATGCGCTGCGGCACAGTTCCGTCCATGCAGCCTTTGCGCCGTGAGCAGCAGGCGCGGCTGCGCGCCCTGGGTCCTTGCAACACCTGGGCGCCCTGCCCCACCGGCGCCTTAAGCTCACAAGCTGAACCCTACAACTAAAACTGACCACACTACAACGTCCCTCCGCAACGAACTACCTGGCAATTCCCCGGCCACGGAAAGTTGTGTCAGGCCCCGCTCAGCCAGCCAGCCAGCCCCACCAGGGGTTTATTTCAGTCCGAGTCCATACATATCCATGCATGCAAGCATCTGCGTACCTATGTACGCATCTATGTACGTATGTACACCGAATTACTGTCAACCCATGCAAAGCCAGGCCCAAGCACATTTCCGCATTCCCGATCACCGAGCCCTCATTGGCCATCATCGGTTCATGTGAGTGTCTTTTGCATGTTGTCTGCATAATGTAAATATTCAGTTCCCCTCCTCCCTCCTCCTCCTCCTCTTCCCCCCAAGATATGACCATCCACATGTCCGATAGTACGTCTCCCGTTACACTCCCTACGTTTTAAGTTTCCGTCCACATCTCCTCTGGGTCATATCCGACGCCTTCTCCAGGCGTGGACATGACGCCCCCACAACTGGATGTGGCCCGGGCGCACTGCAAGAGCTATTGCTGCGAGACCCTGGGCTACGGCCAGCCGAACATGCAGTTCGTGCAGGGGGAGATCGAGTACCTGGACCGGGCAGGCATTGAGGACGAGAGCGTGGACCTTATCATCTCCAACTGCGTGGTGGGTGAAGAGGGCCTTGGCTACTACTAGGGTGACTAGGTGCGTGAGGGGCCGAACGGGGAAAATCCGGTGAGGCTGCTGTAATATATGTACATAGGGGGTAAGGGGGGATGGAACGGGGTAGGTGGTGTTTGGTGGGTGCCGAGTTGGGGGTACGACGAACCACAGACGATTGAGGAGAGGGGAAAACCGGGAGACGGCTACTCCAAGTTGATACTCCGAGTTGGGGGCTGAGGTGAGATGTGGTCACACGATGGATGAGGGGGCTGTTGGTGCTGTTGCTGACCGGGGGGGGTGTCAGACCTTCCCACCTCGCGTAGCTGGCAGTTATGTGCTTGGCCTGACATTCTTGGTAGTACGCGTGCCACCGCCATGTCCAACTCCCGTTGTGTCGTACCGTAATAGCTCCTGCTGCTGCCACGGCATTGGCGGCGTTGGCGGCGAGTGTTGGCTGCTGTGCGGCAGGCGGATTTCCCGTCGGATTTCCCGCCGTGTCGTGGAGGACGGAAGTTCCCCTCCCCCTGCGTCCCCACTGGCTTGGGCTCCCTCCCTTCAAACTTCCGTGCCCCGATAGATCAACCTGTCTCCGGATAAGGCCCGGGTGCTTTCGGAGTCATACCGCGTGCTGGCGCCCGGAGGCGAGATGCACTTCTCTGACGTGTACTGCGACCGGCGGCTGCCCGCCGCCATACGAACCCACCCCGTCTTGCTTGGGGAGTGCCTGGCGGGGGCGTTGTACGTCAACGACTTCATCCGGCTGTGCAGGAAGGTGATGCCGGGGGCAGCAGGGGGGTAGGGGGGTTTCGTGGCAGGTGTGGCAGATGTGGCGTGATGCGAGTTTTGTGACACGAGTTGAAGCCGCCCGGAATGTCATACATACATACATACATACATACATACATACATACATACATACATACATACATACATACATACATACATACATACATACATACCAGATGCAGATGATTACGTAGCCGATTAGTATGCAGGTGGTTGACACGTCTCCATTTGAGCTGTTCGATCCGTGTCTTGTTTTAGGAATTGTTTTTGTTGTTATTAGGAAACGAGTCTGTCTGTCTGTCTGTTATTGCGCTGGTGATGTGGTCTTGTAAGGCACGGCACCGCTGCCGTACCTGACATGTTGTTTTGGCCCGGACATCAAAACCCAAATCCCCGGGCCCCCCACACACACACCTCCGGGGCTGTTCCCAGGTTGGCTTCACGGATCCTCGGCAGCTGGAGTGTGAGGAGATTACCTTACATGACCCCGAGCTCAGGGTACGTGTTTGATTTATGTGTGGTGGGGGGAGGTGCTGTGGGGCAGGAGTCAGGGTCTTGGACTGGTAGCGGGTGCGGCTGCGGGAGAGAGGGATGCCGATGATGCAGGTGGTGCCGCATGTGGGTTGCTTCGGGGGGGAGAGCGATGGTGGCCTGGTATGGTATCGCGGTAGGCACGAGGATAAGGAGGGGGGAGAGGGGTAGAGGGGGTGCGGGGCGCAATCGGGGTACGCACATTGGGGGTTGCATCGTGGGGGGGGAATCACGGGAGGCGGCAGGTGGGAGAGTGTGGGGCAAGGGCTGGGGCAGTGCGAAGGTACTCCGAGTGCGCGGTATCCTTGAGTGAGTGCTAATCTTGCTGCTTAGTTTTCTTTCGTTGGCTGTGTACTGCTGCGGTACTGCCACTGTACTGCTGTAGGACTTGGTCGGCGAGGCGCGCTTCTACAGCATCACGTACAGGTGGGCGGTTTTGAAGGAGGACCGTTTTGCCGTATGCAAAACGTACATTGATGTTGTCAGTCGCTGGTTGGCTGCAGTTTGGCTGCCTGGTCCTTCCTTCCTTCCACTTGAGACCCCTATGTGTGTGTTTGTGTTTGCCACCCGCACCGTTACCCACTCCCGCATGCCTCTGCACGCACTCGCCCGCGCGACTGCCTGTCCATATTCCGTATGGCACCTTCCCTTATGTACGGTACTTGCCGGGCCGACCCATGTACAGGGTGGTGCCTCTGCTTGCTTGCACTTCCGCCGCCACTGGGGACTCTAGGTACCCTAGGAACGTCTTATCTGTCCCCGTCCATGTAAAATTATTAGGTGGTGACAATGCCTTAGGGTAGTGAAGGAATGTTATTTGTGCTGCGGTGCCTCCTCCCCCCCCTCCCCCT
>NW_003307589.1:894281-911636 GCF_000143455.1 Volvox carteri f. nagariensis
CAGGGGTAGGGGTAGGGGTAGGGCCACCACGGACCGATGAGCGGCAATAGCAACCGATGCACTGGGCAGCAGCAACAGTAGCCACTGCTGCTACTGCTGCTGTTGCTGTTGTTGCTCGCATCACATGGAGCTGGATCTTAGGTGTTCACCCGGGGGGAGGGCCGGATGGAGGAGGACCCTCCCCCTCTAGAGGGCTGCGAAGGATCTAGAACAGCGGACACGGGGCGCGACTCCTGGATAGGGGACCGTAGCACTGCCAAATATGCCCCGGGGGGGCCCCCAGGGGTGGTCCCCTCCCTCCTACCATTCCCCTTTGTGTTGGAGCGTCATGGGCATGCATGCGGTATATGGGTGCACATGTGTGTACATGCTTCAGTAATGGCTACACGGGCGCTGAGGCAGGTAGATGTGATGAGAGGTTGAGACAGGGGCCGAGACTGCAACCCCGTCTGTCTCTGGCGTTTGTATCTTTCTGTGTGCCTGTGTGCGTGTTTCATAGCCGTTTGCATGTCATCTGTAAGAAGGTGATGGGACACCTTCCTTGCCTTGCCCCGCGCCTTGCCTTCCATCCTGGCTCATGCGTTCGCCACCACGATCACTGCCATCATCGTCATCATCATCGCCATCATCATCGTCACCATCATCATCATCACCATACCCGAAAACACTATCCGGCTGACAGGAAAATTTTCGGGGAGGGCCCCGAAAGGTTACTCAGAGGGTTTCGGACACGGCCGAAATTTTTGGGAACCCTGGTGAAGAACCCTGACCATCATCACCATCATCATCACCGTCATCATCACGACGTGCATCATGTGGTCGTTGGCTCTCACTGCGCGGCCCTCTGCCTGGGGTGCTCTGGCTCCTCTGGGGTTGCACCCTCGTCATTGGTATTCCATTTCCCCCGTTCCCTTCCCCCGTTCCCCACCTTTCCGGGCGTTGCCTTTCCTACCGCCTCATTCGGCGTTCGCGTCCCACTGGTGAGTCCCACTCAGTTCTTAAACCCCCCTCCTACCCTCTCCCCCTCGTACCCCCTCCTACCCGCTCTCCAGGTGGCCGTCTACAAGGGCACCCTCCCGGGCTGCCCGCATGCCTACGACCTGGACGACCATCACCGGTAGGGGGGTGAGGGGGAGAGCAGTCGTTCCCGGGACAGGGACACAGCACTGCCGATTAAGCAGCAAGAAAGGGAAGGGGAGGAGGAGGCGAGGTCGGTGAAGCCGTGCTTTCGTTTGGAAGCACTGCTCGGGGTGTAGCCTGAGAGTGTGTGTGTGTGTGAGTGTATGGACACGTATATATAGGTGTATGTCTGTATGTGCCACGGCAACATGACGACAGCAGGCGGCCACCTGCCGCCCACTCCGGGGCCATTTGCGAACGCGTTTCTAGAGTCTTGTTCGGGTTTGCAGCTCTCCGCTAACCCCCCCGACCTCCACCATCCCTTTTCGAGGGAGGGTTCTCCTCCTTCCCCTCCATTTCCCAATTCCGCTCGTCCTCCCCCTCCACCTCCAGGCCCCCTGGCCTGCGGTTTAAATTTGTTTCATTCATTACGGTTCCGTCCTCGCTCCTGCCCTGCCCTGCCCCATTGCTATGTCGGCCTCCGCCTCCAAGTTTCGTCACCAACAAGCCGATGTTGGTGTGCGGCAACACCGCCTCCATGGTCGGGGAGACCTGGCTGCGACCCCACTTCACGGTCATTGGCGACCGGGCGGTGCACTTCGGGCAGTTCGACTGCAGCGGCCCCAAGGTGACGGCAGCCTCGCCAGCCACCAGCGGGTTGACAGGCGCCTGCGCGGGCGGGGCCTGCTGCTGAGAGCGGGGTCCAGCGGGGTCCAGCGGGCAGAGCGGTTGGAGATTTAGAGGATTAAACCAATAAAAAAGGATTTTTAAGACGATTTGGGAAAGCTATATTGGAAGATTGTTGTGATAACAAAAAGGGTTGAGGGTTGAGCGGGGTCTGTTTTGGTGAGCACAGTTGCAGGGCCAGGCCCCGTTTCGGCAAGTGGTTGTGTTGTGTGGTTGTTTTGTTGGCAGCTGTGCTGAGTGGTAGGTAGATGTAGTAGTGCAGCAACGACAAATTTGTTAGTTTTGAGTATTGGCTCGACAAGGCGCGCCTCGTAGCACTGCATCATTCCAGACCTGTCGGGTGATGCCTTCTGGGGTGATTCGCTCAGGTTGCGGCAGGGGCTGGCTTGTGCACTGTGTGTAGGCGCTTTGGCAGAGGCCCTGTTTGCGCGGCTCCAGGAACTGTTTGGCTTTTAGTATTTTGAGTGCAGTTATAGGAGGTTTGGCATGCATGAGCATTCTTCGCCTACAACCACCCCCGACAACTAATGCACCCATCCGCGACAACAAACATCCTCGGTGACAACTTAGCTTGCAGAGCGAGGTTGATTGGATTTCTGGGGGTGTTATTAAACGCAAAAGCAGCATCGGGTGTGTCATGTGCATCATGGGCAAATGCTGTTCACACACCTCAGGAATTTGTATGTATACATACAAATGAGCCTGTACGCGTCGTTCACTATCTTCTATGCTTCTTCTAGATGGGTGCTTGGCCGCTTTCACCTTTCAAGATTGCCAGGCCAACATGACAAGTCTCGACGCCGACGCAAAACCCTTTTAAACGCTGAGGGAAACCGACTGGACACTCGGGCTTCTTCACGCTACAACAGCGCCGATTTACTGCCGCCATCATCACACCTTCAGAACACACACTCGCGCGTGTTTTACCACTTTAAGTGGATGGCGCAGCCAACTCGTGGAAAGCCGTGTATCACAGGAGCCAATCAAGAGAACACATGGGGGAGGAGGAGGATCCTTTGGTACGTGCTTTAAGGGGCTTAGATGATGTTCTCTCACACCACGTGGCTCGCAGCCCAGCCAAACCGCTGTTATCCAACGGTCGCAGGTTGCGTCGTTGGCCGTCCTCCTGCTGCTGCTGACCCTTCCGTCAGCATAATCATGAACAAAACGCAGTGTACGGAAACACTTCCTCGATCTTGATCACTGCGGAGTATGTCGTACACTAGACCCTCCATACGTGACTGATCAGCACAGCTAATCACGGCACATCACGGCACTCTGCATCCTTACGCTTGCAAGCAAACACAGTTTTCATGCCACACTCGCCCTAATGTAAAAGCTTGAGAAGGTGAAGCCGGCTCGGTTCAACATATGCGCAAGCGTCGACATCATGGATGCGCGGCATTCCCTGATATGTACGGCCGCATATGTGTGCACATCGACACAGGCGAGAAATCACCGCCGTCGTCACCTTCCACCAGTTTCACCTGTTTTGGAGTTCACTAGCGTAGACTCCCGTGGGTTTGACTAGACATCTGATATGCGTGGGATCCATGCCATTTAAACCGAAGCGCAGCAAGCTCAGATCTAGACTCCCTGAGAGAGCGGTTTTTTTGACGGTAGCGTATAGAAAGATACATGCCGTGATATCGGCCTCGAAAGAGAGCGCCACACATTTGCGAATAGCATACCACATGAAAAGTATGAAAATGAGCATCTCATTTCCCAGGCAAGTGCACCCTTGAAGGTTGTTGCCCACCTCGCGGCCCTACGATAGGCCTGAGGGCCGCACAACAACGCACGTGTTGAGTCGTCTTGTTGCCAGTCCTACGGGGTCCTGCCTACCTCTGCTTCGTTGTACGGTATACGGCAGCAGTACACCATCAACCATGGATACCCCGTACACCTGAATGCATCCGTTAGTCCGTTCATCCAGCTGTTCGACACAACGACCAGCAAGCAGTTATGTTTTGTACGACAGTATGCGACAACGCGCAACAGCTCAACCTCTATATCTCAGCACGTACACCCCTACAACCACTACACTACAATAACCTACATGTCTGTATTGCTAATTGTATTCGCCAATCATCCGTAATTGACCGGTCAGTATAATCATCCGTGCTTCCAAATGCAAATGCATTTGCCACAGTCAGATTTCCCGCCGCACTAATCTTGTCGTGCTTCCATCGAAAACAAACGGGCATTACACAAACAATGTTGCTGCTGCTGCAGCTGCTATTAGTAACAGCAACAGCAACAGCTTAAATAACCCATCGCCCTCAAACCAACGACCTGGCATCCGTTGAAAATAGTGGATGGAACAAATCCTACTCGACACACGCACAAAGAAAAGTACGACAGTTCTAGGATAGCAAATCACCTCCCATGCCTTCTACTACCTACCTACCTACCTACCCGACCATCAGGATTGTAGAAAAGCCAAACTAAATCCAAGAGGCGCAAGGATGAAGAACAACAACAACAAGCAGATCCCGGCATGCAATATTGTGGAAGTCAACGATTCGAACCTCACCCTTTACAAAAACTTTTACTTACATCGGTACTGTTCGCATCTATTTCAGATTGGATGTACGGCCCGTACGGCGTAACAAGTACGGCAGCGGGGACGCTGACCAACCACAAGGAACTTTCCGCCGCGCGCCACCATGCATTCCAAGGATGCAAAAGTACGTGTATCATAATCACACATACACCGAAAGAAATCAAATGCGCATCCGTTCAAAATTGCATGCATAAGTTCATGTACGCCAAGAAGCAATAATTCTTAATATGCTTTCAATGTTAATCATGTTGTGCATCCGTTTGAAGGTATCAATAAACAGGAGTTCAAAATGTCAACCTCACCCTCAACCTGCGCATCCGTTCGATGGCCAATCCAAGCATATGGCTACGCTGCATGTACGGCAGCAGCCGCACCAACCTTTTTTATTCATCTCGCTTATGCGCGTATCTTATCTTTGACCGATACATTTCTAGAGGGGTGGACAGCAGCAGTCGACGTCTACTTTGCCTAGCAGCACTCAATCACCCGCAGCAATACGGGTGCATCTCCCGAAAGCGCCATCATCTCTATCAACCCAAGTAACGGCCCTCAAACTCCCAAAGCCTTGGGGCGACGGCTCTACGACGGATGATGGCGACGGAGCAAAGCTCCCCCCGTACAAGAGCACAGAACTCGGGGGAGTGAAAGCGGTGCATGTCGTACAAAACCTAGTCAGCGTCGTACTCGCTTGTAACGTAACCCGTGTCGCCCATCCAGTTCACCGACGCTTCCGAACCCTCCGATTTGGCTCCGGAATCGTCGCTATCGCTGTACGTCACGTAGCCATTACGGCTCGACACCTTGGCGGCGGCGGTGTACGGCAACGTGACGGTGCGTAGCAGCTGCCCCGTCGCTGCGCTGCGCCACACGCGAACCGCCGTACCGTCCGTACCGCTTATCTCCAGGGACGTCAAGCAGCTCATGTGTGCCAGGTGCTCCTCGACCTTCTCCGTGAGCGCCACCTGCGCGGACCGGGGCGGACCGGGGCGGACCGGGGCGGACCGGGGCAGACCGGGGCGGACCGGGGCGGACACGTCAGCAAGTAGAGCAGTACCGCAACGTCCAACGGTACAACATTTTCCAACAGCTGCCGCAGCGGCAGTAGCACCCGGAGGACACCCACTCGCATCACCGCATATAGAAGCTTTCAAAGCCTCACATGCTCGATTGTCAAGCCATACACACATACGTACATACATATGGCACCGCCCCGGGTTCAAGTCCGCCTGCCGGCTACTCGGGTGTTAAAGGAGTGGTGAAATGGGAGGTGGGCCCTCAATCATATGGATAATGGACGCGATATAATCAACTTGCGAGCTAATCCGGAACTAAGTTGATGCGCCGTTGATCCGCTATTTGGTCGGCGATTTGATCCGCGATTTGGTTGGATGCTGGTGGTGAGTTGCCGAACCATTTTGAAGTCGGATGGGGTGACGGATTAGGGTGCCCCTCTAGCAGGGGAGAGCAGGGACTGCCCCGGGAAAGGGGGCCGCTGGCGAAGTTTCACCACCCTGTAACAACATACATACACACCTTTCCGCTTTTTCCGACACCTGCCGTAAGTACCGCATCCATAAATGCCACCATCTCGCATGCAGGCCCTGCCGTATAATACATAAACACAACGCCGTACAACTAGAGCTCACCTTGCCATGATAGCTGAGATGCTGCAGTTGCGGCCAGTTGGCCGCCATCATGGCGAGGCTATCGTTTGTGAGGACGCACAGGTTGGCCGCCGACAGCACCGGGTTGTTCCAGGCTCGGTAGCTGAACGACTCCAGGGTATGTACACCCGACAGCCCCGTCCAGCCGTCCGGATCGCGAGTACGGATGTCCACTTGGTCCATCCGGATGCAACGCAGCTGACCTAGCCGACCTATCAACTCCAAGTGCTCGTCGTACAACATGCACGCCGTCAGCGTCAGGCCGTGCAGGACACGGCTCAAGCCGCCACCGCTGCGGCCCCCGCCGCTGGCAATGGCAGCAGCAGCAGCAGCAGTAGCAGCAGCAGCAGCCGGCTGAGCTGCTGGGGGAGCCGCACCGCGCCTCCGCCTCCTGTCACTGCCGCTGTCACTGCCGCTGCCACTACCGCCGCCGCCGCCGCTGCCATTGCCACCGCCACCGGCGGCAGCGGGGCAGGCCGCCGCCAGCACTTCTAACATCGCCGCCAGCTGCGGCGGCGGCACGTCCAGCAGCTCCATGGAGAAGTTGTCCAGGAGCGGCAGCGCCGCCACCCCGCTGAGCAGCTCTGTCTCGAAGGTGCAGGCTACCTGTTTTGGCAAGTGAAGAAGCGCATTTTAGTGCAGAGCGCACCCTGCTGATCAGACCATGAAAACACACACACTCGTTTTCACCACCACCACCACCACCACCACATCAGCAGCAGCATCCGCCAAACAGCCTCAGCTGAGTCAACGAGATCATCAGAGCACAAGGACCAACCTGGTGGAGAGAACGAGAGATAGATGGAGGGATACCGCGACAGCGAGTAGAGAGACGCTGCGGGTAGAAGGGTGAGGCTAAGAGTGCGGGGAGGACTGCAACACACACGCGCGCACGCATCAACCCTCCCTCTCTCCCTCCCTCTCTCGTTATCAGGAACTGCCAACTGCCACCACTGCCACCAAACCCGTCCCACGCCTCGAGCTTCGTTTCGGACAAAACGAGAGGGTCCCACGGGTGCTGATTAAAAGCCCCGCCGCCCCACCGCCGGCTCCAATCCCCTGTCCTATCCGCCCCACCGCCCCACCACCACCCCGGGGGATTCTTGACCCACTTGTAGATGCAGGGACGTCAGGCGGCGGAATAACCCCAGCACAGGGCCCCAGGGCTGCCAGTACGGCAGGTTTGCCACGGCGGAAGGAGAGGACGACCGAGCCTTGATAGCAACTCCGTAGCCTGCAGAGGGCAATGGCTGCTTTTCCTGCTGCTGCTGCGGCGGCAGCGCCGGCGGCGGCGGCGGGGCCGGTGACGTCAGCACAGGCTGAACCTGGCGAACCACGGCCGCTCCGCCGCGTCCAACGCTGCTGAGGCCCCCCCCTGCTGCTGCTGCCGCTGCTGCTGCCGCCGCCACTAGACCTTGCACGGTCGACGGCTGTTGCGGCTGTTGCTGTTGTGGCGGCAAGTGCAGCGGCGGGCAGGTCACCCGACTGATGTCAAGGCTTCGCAACTCGGGAAGGCCCTCCGCGAGCACCTGGTGGCGGACATACATACATACGTTCGTACATACACACAAGTTGGTTATAGTTAGAAAAGCAGACAGGCGGACAGGCAGACAGACAGACAGACAGACAGATGAGGGCCTAGACACGTCAAGCCTCCAGGCCGTAAGTGACTCCCCCCGGGGTGTTTTCGTTGTCTCCGGATTCAAAATCCAAAAAAAAACGATTCCCAACCGTCGGCATCCCCCCTTTTTCGCCTTATAATCATCCATATAATCACCCCGTCGCCAGCACCTCCGCTCCCTCCGCGTGACATTCAAGCGTGGCAACCCCCTCATACAGCTCCCGCAAGAGCTAATCCGCCCACCTTGATGTGCGCTCCATGCACCGTGTTTCCCGACAGCGCGTCCGTGAGCGCCAGGTATGTAAGTCTGTTGAGCGCCGTCAGCGCCGCCAGCTGGTTGCCGCTGACGGGGTGTAGGTGATTGAGCGACAGAGAGGTCAGGGAGGTGCACCGCGCCACCACCGCCACGTGCTCGTTGCTGATGTGTGACCAAGCTTGTCGGGCAACTAGGGAGGCGTCGCCATCCACCTGTCAACGGAGGGCACGGGGGGCCCGCGGCGGCCACGTGGCACGAGCGGGGTGAGGGGTGAGGGGTGAGGACGGCGCTGTTGGGGGGGTGGGTCTGGGGTAGGAGGTAGGGGGGAGGTAGGGAGCCGTCCTCTCCTGACCGCCCTCAAAGGTGCCACATTTGCATGTATGTTTCCCTTTGCATGTATTTTGGTGGTACGCCACTTCAGATTGTGATGTACGACGCGGTACGACGTGGTGCGACATGTTACAGCGTACCTGCATGAACTTCGCTCCCCGCATGTCAAGGCACTGCAAGCTCCGAAGGGACGTTATCGCGTCCAAGTGCTGGGGATTGGGAAATCCTAGACCTGCAGCCAGTGTCAGCGACACCAGCTGGGACAGCCGGGACAGCAGCGGGGGCGTCCTTGCGACACAGGCCCCGGAGGCGGCGACAGGGGTTGGTAGATGCATCACACCAGCTGTGCCGCCGCCGCCGCCGCCGCCATAGTCTGCACAGCGCCCATGCCATCCTGCCGAAGCTGTCGCTGCGCCGCCTCCGACGGCTGCGGCGGCGGCAGTAGCGGTTGCGGACGGGCCTGCGCCGGCGGGAATCATAGCGCCATCTCCACAAGCTCGGGCATCACCTATGGCGGTGACACCGGCACTAAACTCGGTACGTTGCGCCCGGCGTGCGCCAGCGGATGCCGCCACACCGCCGCCGCCACTGGCCCCGACGGAGGCAAGCTGTTTAGCAGCACCTCCGCCACCTTTGGCCGCAGCGGCAGCAGGAGTCGCCGCCGTGGCGGCTGCCGTACCCGCCGCTGCTTTCCCTTCCTGGGCTCCAGAACTGCCATGGGTGGCATGAACGGCATTGCCGCCGCTGTCGCCAGTGGTCTGTGTCCGTACGGGGATCACTGCATGCGCCGTGCAACCGCTGCCGTCAGCGTGCCGTGAGTGACTGCCATCGCCATTACCGCCGTCCCTGCTGACACCGTCGCCGCTGCCTCTGCCCCCACGGGTCGTTCCGCCGTCCGTGCCATCGTCGCCACGACTGTTCTTCTTGCGAATGATGACATCAGCCATCCCCGCCGTCTCTGCCATTGGAGTGGCAGCAGCTGCCGTTACCATCGTTGCAGCGGCAGCAACGGTATCCGTTGCTTTCGGTTGGTTTCGGTAGTTTGTTCCGCGAAGGCGCGCCCAAACAGCTGTCCGCAAGCCCGCATTGCCCAGAGGACATGTGCTGCACCACTCCTCCACCAGCACAAAGCCGCCGCCGTCAGCGCCGCCGCCGCCGCCGCCGCCACCACCACCACCATGTGTTCCCTCCCGGGGCTCCCCAGCGCTCACCCTGCCGGGGCCACTGTCCCCCGCACTAGCATCCGCCGTCATCGTCAACCCCCCCGCTACCCCCTCATCCACATTAGCCAGGTCCATAGATTCCACGGGGCCAGCGCCGCCGCGGCCGGCGAACCAGTCGCCAGCACTTAGAGGAGGATCTCTTCCGCTGCCGCGGCCGCTGCCAATCCCAACCTTTGAACCGGGCAAGCAGTAGCAGCAGCCATCCGCCTGTCCCGGAGTGCTGGGTACTCCACTGCCGCCACGCTCCGGAACCAGAGACCTGCTGCCAGGGAGGGCCCCGAAACCATCATCAGCCTCGTCTGCCACCGGACGCCGTCGTTCAACCGCCATTGCGACATTGCATGATGAATAGTGATGGTAGCAGCGATGGGATCCATCCCGATCTGGGTCAGATTCACCAGATCTAGATCCAGAACGAAATCCGCCAGCGGCTTCCTCAACGTGGCGGTGCGCTCTCAACGATCCTTGAAACGGTGCGCTGCAGGACGAGCCACGCGGATGTCCGTCTGCCGCCGCCATAGCCGCCACCGCAGCAGCGACAGCGACGGCCGGCGAGCAGCTGCCCACGGGTACGACACAAGGCTCCAACGCCGCGTCTGCATCCGCTTCTGCCGCCGTCACGCCGCGTCGGGGCTGTCGCTGCGCTGGCGGTTCCATCGTCACCGTCTGCGTCAGGCTGCTCTCGGCACCGACCTGGTACGGCACCGCTGCCGCCGCATCCGCTGCGGCGTTACTTGGGATGGTTCGCCAACGTCGCCAACGTCGTCGTCGGCCCTTTAACACACCATCGCAGGCGCCAACGCCAGCGCTGCACACCTCTGGGTTGGCGCCGCGGCTGGGGCCGTTAGGGGCGGTGATGGCGGCTTCGTCCTCCAATGCCTTGAGCGCATCAACCACCGTGAACATCTCCTCATCCTCACCATCACCATCACCGTCAGCGTCGGCGTCGGCGTCACCATCACCGTCAGCGTCAGGCGAGCTCGTAAACGGTATCCGGGGGCCGCAACGACAAGAGCCGACAGCAGTGGCCGCCGCCGCCGCCGCCGCCAGGGCCGTGTGCTGCTCAGCGCTGCTGTTCCCCCCCTGTAGCTGTAGCTGTAGTTGCTGCAAGGGCGGCTGTAACTTCCGCTGACGACGCTGATTACGTGGCTCGTTATTATTGACATTAAAGGCAGCTGCTTCCCAGGTTCCGACGGCTCCGGAACCCACCTCCAAAGATCTATACGTACCGTCCCGATTGCCGTCGCCAATTCCTGCGGGTCCTTCCGCAACAATCGTTGCTGCTGTTGCTGCGTGCAGTATGCGTGCCGGAGCAACTCCTGTGTCATCTGCTCCTCCTGCGGTTGCTGGTATTGTTGCTGCTGCTGCCTCATCCATTCCCAATGCTTCAGCTGCCGCGTCGGCGCTTGACGCGCGTTTGGACGTGCGCTGCAGCCGGTGCTGTGGCTGCGGCGGCGGCAGAGCTGGCGGCAGCGGCGGCGGCGGCGGCGGCGGCGGTGGCGGCGAGGCCATGAAAAGCGTGTATGGCGTGTGTCCGGACAGCGACAAAGACACAAGACGGCTAGACAGCAGCTGCTGCAGTGCGGCGCTCACCTCCGCCTAAAGAGGGGAAGGCACGCACACAAAATACAGAGGGATGTGGATTTGGGGAAGAATCTGAAGCTTCAGCACGACGAACCAAGGTATGGAAAGTTGGGGACAGTTTATTAGGAGTGGCCGTGCGGTTGCCCTAACCTGAAAAAGGCCCAAGCAGCTCGAGGGAAAATGCGACTCTTTCCTTGTACGGCGACAGTCACAGGCGTGGAGGAAGTATTAGCAGAGAAGGCTCAGCTGCTGACTTGGGGCGTTTTATTTCCATTCCGGCTTTTATCCGCCTCAAATTCGTCAAAACATGAGCACCGCGACCTTGGCGCTTGCCGATTCTGAAAAAAAAATGCCGTACCTGCAACCAGCGACCGCTGCCGACCTCACCGCCGCCGCCGGCCGCCGCCAGCGGCAGTGGCTCTGCAAAGTTTAGGCTGAGGTTGTCGTACGACGGAAACGCCGATGCCAGCTTGTCTGCCGCTTCCAGAAAGCTCCACACGACAATGCTGCTGCTGCCCACAGAGCTAGCGACGCCAGCTGCCTGCGAGTCGCTGGCCTCGGCCTGCATCCGTGTCGCCGCCGCCGCCGCCGCAGCGGCGGCAGCCGTTGCCGCCGCCACTGTCGACTGACGGTGAAGGTTGAAAACGCCAGCAAGTGAGTCCAGCTCCGGGCGCTGCACAGCGGCGGCGTGGCCACAGGACCCGTCGCCGCCAGCGGCCGCCGCTTCCGGAGCTGCACCTGGAGCCGGCAGCGCGCCAGCACAAGCAGCAGCGGCACTTCTGCAGCCGTTAGCTGCCGTACACGTGTACGGCTCCTGCAGGTGAGCTTGCCTCGTTGGGGGCCTGTCACTGGAGGCGGAGGCAAAGCCGCGGCCCGTCAACGCTGGCCGCTGGCATGGCAGCGCCGGGTTCTGTTCCCTTAGACCGGCTTGGAGGAGTCTCTGTGGGGCTCCCTGCTGGGGCGAGATCCGGACCTGAGGCAGCGTGTTCGGAGTGAATGGCGGCACCGTGCTGAGGCGGCCGTACCCCTCATCGGGTTGTGCTGCCGCCAGCCCCACGTCGGCTGCCTGATGTTGCCGCCGCTGGTGGTCCTGCGCGGGGTTTTCGGCGGCATCAGCAAGTGCAGCAGGTGCAGCAGGCGCTGCTGCTGCTGCTGCTGCTGCTGCTACTGCTGCTGCTGCTGCTGCTGCTGCTGCTGCTGCTCCGCCACGACCCGCGGGACGTCCCGCCGCCGTGCCCTTGCGTGTAGGGCGCTGTTGCTGCTGTGGCTGTTGCTGTTGTTGCGGCTGTTGCTGTTGTTGTTGTTGTTGTTGTTGCTGCTGCTGCTGCGCATCCCCAGGGGGATTGCCTGTAGGTTGCAGGCCCGAAGCTGGAACTGCGCTGCGGTCAGGAACTGTGAGGCGGACTGTGCGGACGGCAAGGCTGACGCCGCGACGCCAGTTCTGACAGACACACCTAAAGTTTCCCCAACTGTGAGGCCCTGCCCGCCGCGCAATCTCCTACAAGCACGCAGCATCGGCAACCCGGGATTTGTATCGCAGCGCTTTACGACACAATATGAGCAAAACCTAAACCATGTCATAATCGGAAGTAACAAAAACCACCTCAAAACCCAGGCACTCCAGGATACTGTGCAGGCCGGCAAACAGAAGCAGGCTGCACATGCGACCAACCATGCCGGCTGTCCGCCACTGGCTTACCTGGAGAAGTTCACTTGTGAGTGACGTTCCCCAGTCATATGATTTATTGAATAATCGTGGAGGATTCTTCGCGTTAACGCCCTCACGACCTGCATGGCGGGACGCAGGAGGAGTTCGCACGTTGTGCACTGCACACTCGCCGTCAAAGTTTGTGCGCTTAGCTGATTGCCACATCCTTAAAGCAAATGGCAATGTGCTCGTCCTTGCAAGCTGTCGGCAGCCTATAGGCCGGTCTCGCCATCCCAGCAGTGCTGCGACCCGCTCACCGCTGTTTGTTGTGTCCATTATCCCCTGTATCTTGCTCCATCCAATTGCGCGAAGCAAACCCCATCTACTGGCTAGGAAGAACGATTGCAACAAGCATGTGAAGCGTTTGCCTGGGGACTGAGCATGGCGGCCAGGCGCTTCTAGGGGTTACATTAAACAAGGATTATGCATTGGGAGAGCTCTGAGGGCGTCAACCTCCATTACACTGGAAGCCTTGAACTTCTGGCAGTATGTAAGGGATTTGGTGCGATACGCCTCCCTGGCCGACGCTGACCCTCCTGGCGGACGAGAAACAAGAACCCGATACGAAAGATACGCAGCAGATACGCGCCGTACAAACGCCACGCTGTCACTTTCGGTCCATTGCTCACAGCTGGCTATAAAGGGGACAACTCGCATGTTCATGTAGCGCGTTGTTTTTCTGCTTGATCGCTATACGATCCCGTGCTTGCACTTTACCAGGACATGCTAAGCACGCACACAGGCGTGAATATTTGATAGCACTATTGCATTAGGCATTGGTGTGTAAATTATGATGTTTTTTGTTTTGTGAGCGTTATGACCTTGTACGGCCTAAACGAGCGAAGGCGCTTACGGGCCTCCAACACCGTATACCAGTGTTTAATATTCTAAGAGGAGAGCCATGAATTACAACCAGTTCATGCAGTTGCGTTGGGCTTTCGGTTGGGTCATGTAACGGCCCTTGAACGTCCAATGGTGAGCTCAAGCTTATCATGAAGTCTGTTTCTAAGTTGCACCAGGTCTGCAGGGGAAGCCAACCGCAGAATGCATGGAACCATGGACCGCTCTTCTGTGCTCCAAATTGCGCTCTGTGCCACTAGTGCTGGAGTGGGGCATGCAGTTTGTGCAGACGCACCAAATTTAGCAAGTACACCTAGGCGTGTGAAAAGTTGGCCATGTTGGGTACATGCGCACTGACACCGGTTAGGAGTTATGACAGACATGACCGCCGTAAGACCGAGCGCAATAGAAGAGGGCATGGTGATAATCCTGCAGCTATTGTATGCGCCCGACTAGTGGCAGACGCCATGGGTATAAGTGGCGCCCAAACTCTGATGACGACAAACGAAGCAAGTGGCGCGTCACATGACTGTAGCTTCGACAAAGTATGTGCGTATGGGAGACGGCCAAGACCCCACTGACCCCCCTCTTACTGGGGGATTCATCATTGATTAGGACGCCGGCAGCAGCCGGGGCTTCCCGAGCCAAACAAGCAGGCCAAGTCCAGAAAATAGCTCCCCTACGCGCTTGATAACAACCGCTGTGCTCCTCTGTGCTGTGCGGTGCATTACTCCACCCCCGGGAGACGTGTGCACCCCGCTACCCCCGAAATCTTCCCAAACATATATACGGCAGTCCTACACACTTATCGTTGAAGGCTCTTCGCCATGCGGGCCTGAACAGGTGCACTAACGGGTTAAGGCTTGTGGTACTAATCCGCATTCTTGCCCTTAATTCAATCTAAGGGCAGCAGACTGGCTGGCCCTACCTTTTCGTGCTCGCAGTCCACAAACCAACAAAAATCCTCGCGTTGTGAATCATTTACCTTAATGTGGAAGGTAAATGATTTCCAGGAAGACACCGGGGGCGGTATATATAGTCCTTGACAGTTCCGAAAAGATGATGTTGACGCACAGGGCCTATAGCCTCGCACGCAGAAGACCGGGGCTCGGGGCACACATTCAAGGAGTGGCTTGCTGTTGTCATGTATAACCGTGACTAACGAACTTCTAAACTGTGCGACGACAGGGCATAACATTGATGGTATTGATAATTTTGGATTATCAAACCCGCTTTAATGACTTGCAAGATGCTCAACACGTAAAAAAAACAGTATGGATAGGCTTGTGGGCGCCATCTCGGGCGTCCTCAAGACGTCTAACGCAACGACCAGTCAGCCCGCAGCACAACATGGTGATAGGCAGTATCTTCGGCTTCCTTTGGAAAGCGCTCGAAAGTTACGTTGGTTCGAAAAGGCTGACGTGCAAGCATTGACGAAGTCACACTTCAGAGAAAAACGTGAACTGTTGGATACCTTAGCTATCCTTAGGAAGCTGCTCGTGCGCCATGGCTTGGACGAGGCGAAGCTCAACGCAGAAGTTGCTGCTCATCTACGCACAGCGCAGGAACTCGCGGAGGAACACGAAGGAGTTGCAAGTGTTTTGCTTGCAGCGCTGGAGCCCCATGTACAGCAGCTGCGATTTGAAAACGAGCGGTTGCAAGCCTTGATCCAGATGTAAGTCGCTTGCCTCCCGCGCGCACGGTTTGCGCAGCGCCTATTTCGTACCCCTTTATGACCGAATCTCCAAACCTCATCAGCTGAGGTTGCCCATTTGGGGTGTTCCGGTGTTGCCTGCGATGCTGTCCCAGGGGTCAGCTGGCAGCAGGAAATGGCATTCCCAGCCGCGCAGACGGAAGGGCGCCTGAGGCATCCAGCGCCGGCAGCGTGGGGGAAACCTCTCACATCAACCGCGCGGCAGGGCTCCGAGCTTTGACGTCGGCGACCCCGGTACCACGGCGCCTCGAGCATCTGGACCTTGCTCAGATCCGCTGCTGCGCCATCGCCCGCATGGTACGCCTAACTGCAGCTGCCAGCTGCAAGTCCTAAACATTGCACTGCAGTGCAAGCGGGTCTGGGAACCCTCTGCCATGTGTGACACCTGGTCGACACCCGCGTCGACCCCGGTCCCACCCACCCAAAACCTGCCATTGACAGGACCCAGAGGTGAAGCAGCAGCTGGTAGCTCTGGAGGCTCGCTGCGAAGAACACGCCAAGGAGGTTTCGGAGCTGAAAGCCGCGTTGGCGAAGCAGCAACATCAGCATGCGGCGGCGGGCGGCAGCCGGCGAAGGTGCGCAAGTGGGGCCAAGAAAATGCGAACTCTGGCAGGTTGCAAGACCATGGCCTTTGGGTCTGCTGGCGCGCGGCAGCGTCGTTGTGGGAGGACGTTCTCGTGCCCTCCTCGGGGCGCGGCGGGTCGGGACATTGGGCGGGTGGGTTGTTTGCGTCGGATAGTGGTGTATGTGCTTGCTTCTTCTTCTGAATAAGGGAGCAACATACCGCCCCTCCCGCGCTCCTAATACGCGAGCAACCCGGGCAGAGAATCAGGTGGCGTTTGGATACGGTCATGGACAGGCAGGCAGGGAAGGAGGCAGGGAAGGAGGCGGGGAAGGAGGCAGGGAAGGAGGCAGGGAAGGAGGCAGGGAAGGAGGCAGGGAAGGAGGCAGGGAAGGAGGCAGGGAAGGAGGCAGGGAAGGAGGCAGGAAAGGAGGCAGGGAAGGAGGCAGGGAAGGAGGCAGGGAAGGAGGCAGGGAAGGAGGCAGGGAAGGAGGCAGGGAAGGAGGCAGGGAAGGAGGCAGGGAAGGAGGCAGGGAAGGAGGCAGGAAAGGAGGCAGGGAAGGAGGCAGGGAAGGAGGCAGGGAAGGAGGCAGGGAAGGAGGCAGGGAAGGAGGCAGGGAAGGAGGCAGGGAAGGAGGCAGGGAAGGAGGCAGGGAAGGAGGCAGGGAAGGAGGCAGGGAAGGAGGCAGGGAAGGAGGCAGGGAAGGAGGCAGGGAAGGAGGCAGGGAAGGAGGCAGGGAAGGAGGCAGGGAAGGAGGTGCTTTCTGCTCATTACCACGATGCCGCGAAGTGTCTTCTCCATGGCGCATCCTGGGGCTCCTTACCTCTTACGTGGGCTACTAGCAGCAGCCGTAGCGACATCAGGGCAATCCAACCCAAAGATGGATGTAGTCCAACGTTCCGGTCCATCACCTCACCGCACCTCGTGTCACACACTTACAAGATCACGTACCATATCCGCACATGGCGCACCGTCTCTGTTGCCGCCGTAGTTGTGCTCACTGTTGCTCACTGCTGTAGCGGCGCGCACCTCAACTCTCGATTGAAGCGTTATGTCTTTTCTTGTGTCGCTTTTTCTTCTTGTTGTTGTATTTGCGTCGCTGTCGCTTCTTCCCGTCCGGCCTTATGTCTTTCCGCAGGGGTGCTGAGGCCACCGCGCCCATGCAGGACATGCTGTTGTCGCTACAGGAGGCGGCTCGTGAGGAGGCACGCAAGGCGGCACTGGCGGACGCGCGAGCCACCAGGCTGGAGGGCGAGCTGAAGGCGCTACAGGTAATGCGGGGACCGAGGCCCTGAGGTGCTGCTGGTGTTGGGCGCTTTACTCCGTGACGCTTTTCTGGTACGAGAAACGCTCCTCTGGTACGAGAACAAACATGTGTCACAAGAATGCTTTTTCATCCTGTGCGTTTTTTACAAGTCGTCATTGGTATGTTATTTATATGTTCGTGTTGCCGCCGATATTATATAACGGCGATACAACA
>NW_003307589.1:912040-922257 GCF_000143455.1 Volvox carteri f. nagariensis
GAGAGGGAGGGAGGGAGGGAGGGAGGGAGAGAGGCAGGGAGGGAGAGAGGGAGGGAGGTAAGTAGGTAGGTAGGCAGGGAGGGAGGGAGAGATGGAGGGAGGGAGGGAGGGAGGCAGGCCGGTAGGTAGGCCGGCAGGCCGGTAGGTAGGTAGGCAGGCAGGCCGGTAGGTAGGTAGGCAGGCAGGCCGGTAGGTAGGTAGGCCGGTAGGTAGGTAGGCCGGTAGGTAGGTAGGCCGGTAGGTAGGTAGGCAGGGAGGGAGAGAGGGAGGGAGAGAGGGAGGGAGGGAGAGAGGGAGGGAGGGAGGGAGGGAGAGAGGGAGGAAGCCTGCCTCTGCAGGTCAGCAGTCGGCGCACCTCGCTAGCTGCACCGCGCCAAGCCGCCGGCGGACCATTTCCTGGCCCGTCCCTGCCCCTCCTGGCCCCCCAAGGTACTCTACTCCCTTTTGTTCTGCGTCCTCGGCAACTCTCCCATCAAAATGTCCGTTTGCCTATCTCCGCTTACCCATTTCCACGTCATGTGTGCGACTGCCCTGGGAACCGGTTTAAGGGTTGGTTGGACTAGGTGGCAGCTGGCTGGCTGCGTGTTGCTGCGTTCCTGTCTTCCTCCAGCTGGTTGGGTATAGCCGCATTCGACGGGTTTTATGTCCCCAAAATCAACAGTACTGTATTGCCTAGTGTAACTAGACAATCCCTGTATCATCTGACATCCATCCTATTGGATCACGTCTTTTTCATGAAAGAACCGATCGGCGGATGTCAGATCCCGTGATACCCAGGATACTACAATTATTCCCCCTTACTCCCCGGCTTCTGCCTACAGGCGGAGCTCGTCGCTGCGCAATCCTGCATCTCCCGGCTGGAAGCGGCTCTCCAGGTGAATGGAGGCTCGACACTGGGGGCCTCCCTGCGGGCGCAGTCCCTCTGGGGAAGTGGTCGTCTCGCTCACACTTGGTGAATATGACACCACCACTGCTGGCACAGCCGGTCACTGTCACGCCCCCCAATGCACCGGACAGGACTGTATTCCTGCCTGCCTACCTACTAACCTACCTGCCTTTCCAATCTCGCATCGTTCACAGCTCGAAGCCCACTCACCCGTCCGCCGACCCCGTCTCATCCCTACTCACCAAACTGGTTGCCAACCCACCCAAACAAACCTAGAACCAACCCCACTCCACAACCATACGTGACTGACCCACGCACACTGTCTCACGCAGCTGGCACAGCAGCGCGAAGCGGCCTCCTCCGCAGCCCTGGTCGAGGCGGAGGCGGTGGCGCGGCGTAGCGACGAGCTGGCGATGGCCAACCTGCAGCTCA
Organism: Volvox carteri f. nagariensis; assembly: GCF_000143455.1. Taxonomy (NCBI): domain Eukaryota; kingdom Viridiplantae; phylum Chlorophyta; class Chlorophyceae; order Chlamydomonadales; family Volvocaceae; genus Volvox; species Volvox carteri. The sequence goes on from NW_003307589.1 coordinate 913,359, forward strand.
GTCAGCGACTGGCGGAGTCCAAGGCGGAGATGGAGATGGCGGCATACTATAAAAAGGCAAGCGGGGTATGCTTGAGACGTAAACAACGCACTGTGGGGCACCGCGGCCCGTAAGGGGGCGACGTGTGCGGCGGGAGCAGCTGGGGGACGAGGGATTGCGACATACATATGCGTTTGGAAGACAGGCTGTGTTGTGCAGCCTGCCTGACGGGACCTGCTGGCGCTTCCCTGGATGTTCCAATCTCTGCTTCCCTCCTTCCTTCCTTTCCCTGCCACCACAGGTGTGCGGCGAGCTTACGGAGGCCAAATCCCGGCTTGAGGAGCAGCTGATGGGGCTGGGCTCGCTGCTGTCAGCGTCGGAGCTGCGGCTGGCAGATATGGCGGCGAGAGCGGCGGCAGCGGATGTGGGTGGTCGAGGGGCAGTTGGGAGCGGGGTGGGCCGGGGTGGAGGCTTGTCCAGGGGGCCCCCGTGCTGGTGGTCCCCTTGTTCGCAGGTTGTGGGTCCCGCGGGTGGAAGAGGAGGCACTTGCAGACTGGTGTGGTGACGCTCCCTGGTTCTGGTCCTTATCTTCTGACGCGGGCTTTGGGTCTGACTCCATCTATTCGCTGTCCTCTGGGCCCCGGCCTTGGCCTTTGGGTGGTCAGTGCTTTTCCTTTGACCGCCGGATGCTGACCACTGTAGTTCGTTGGCCCCGGATGCCCCAACTCTGTGGTCTGTAGGAGCATGCGGCACTGGCGGAGTGCCGGGCTCGTGCTGCGGAGAGCTCCATCGCCTCCGAGGTGGAGCGCCGCTGTGGGGCGGTGCTGTCCAGTCGGGCGCTGTGGCCGCCGGCGCTGCGGGAGGAGGTAGAGGCGTTGGAGGCGAGACTGGCGGCGGCGGAGGCGGAGCGCGGCATGGCAGTGCAGCGCGCCGAGGCAGCGGCGCGGGCGGAGGGGGAGCTGCGTGAGCAGCTGGGAACCAAGGTAGGTAGTGGTGGTGGCAGTGAGGTTCAGTGGTGGGCAGGGCAGGGCAGGTGAGTAAAGGTGCGAGCCTTCCTCCTTGTGCGCGGGGTCCAGCTGGCCCTCCGAGGGGGACCCCCCCACCAAGTGCGAAAAGACCGAACCGAAGTAATCAAACGAATTCACTCTTCGGCTCCTTCCCCCGTCGTGCTATCCATGTCTCTTGTCCTGCCGCTTTCGCCCTTCTTACCAGCCTATGGCCATCCAGAGGCCCTCGAAAACCCCCGAGCCCAACCCCCAACCCCCAACCCCTAACCTCAACCGCCATGTCGTTACATCTCTCGTCAGACCGCGGAGCTGGCGCTCCTCACCCAGGAGTCCGCCGCAGCCGCCACTGCCTTTGCGGCTCAGCTGCAGCAACTCCGGGAAGCGCTGGCAGAATCCCAGGCTCGCGTGGCTGGGCTGCCGGACGACCTGTCGAGGAGCCGGGCGCGCGAGGAGGCATCCGCAACCATCGCGGCTGCAGTTGCGGCTCCACGACGGCATAGTAATGGCGGCAACGCCGCGACGGCGCCATCGCCGCCGACTGCCACTGCTGTGATGACACCCAAGTGGCAGGTACAGAATAGGGTCGGCGGCGGTGGGTTGTATAACCTGGACGCCGCCTTCGCCGGGGACCCCGGTGACGGCGGCAACAGCAGCGGTGGTGGCGACGGCAGCGGTTCGGCAGGTACACGCAAGGGCAGCGGCGGGCCGAGCAATGTGGATGCTGTGTACATGAAGAACGTGTTGTTCAAGTTCTTGGAGGCGCACCTGACCAATAAAGTTCAGGAGCGGGATATGCTGCTGCCAGCTGTGGCGACATTGCTGCAGGTGGGTAGGTGGGTGGTCCTCGTCCCCTAAAGGGGTGTCACCTTTAGGGTTGTCTTCTTTAGTTCATCCCCTAAAGGGGAACCAAAGGGGAAGAACCAAAGTCTTCCCCTTCGTTTTTTTCGAAGGGGAACCAAAGTCTCTTCTTCGTCTCCCCGAAGAAGAGACTTTGGGGATGAACTAAAGTTCCCCTTTAGGGGAAGAAGAAGAGCACTAAAGTTCTTCGTCCCCTTTAGTTCATCCCCTTTAGGGGAACTAAAGGGGAAGAAGTCCCCTTTAGGGGAAGAAGGGGTTCTTCTTCTTCCCCTAAAGGGGAACTTTGGTGTGTTCTTCCCCTTTAGGGGAACCCCTTTAGGGGAACCCCTTTAGGGGAACCCCTTTAGGGGAACCCCTTTAGGGGAACCCCTTTAGGGGAACTCCTTTAGGGGAACCCCTTTAGGGGAACCCCTTTAGGGGAACCCCTTTAGGGGAACCCCTTTAGGGGAACCCCTTTAGGGGAACCCCTTTAGGGGAACCCCTTTAGGGGAACCCCTTTAGGGGAACCCCTTTAGGGGAACCCCTTTAGGGGAACCCCTTTAGGGGAACCCCTTTAGGGGAACCCCTTTAGGGGAACCCCTTTAGGGGAACCCCTTTAGGGGAACCCCTTTATTTTTCTTTATTTTAATGATGAAAATAATGAAAATGATGAACAAGTAGGGACTTTGGTTCTTCCCCTTCGGGGATGAACTAAAGACGACAACCCTAAAGAAGACAACCCTAAAGAAGACAACCCTAAAGAAGACAAGGAGGTGTGTGTGGTGATATTCGAGATGGAGTAGGTCGCGGCGGCAGCTGGAAAGAGTGTGATGAAGAGGAAGGTCGATGGATAAGGGCAAGGCGGGAGGGGACAGAGTCAGCAAACAGCGGAGCGAGGCCGCGGAAGCGAACAGATAGCCTTTCCACATCGACATATCCGCTCAGCACGTGATTTCCGGCGCAGTACTCTTCTCTCCGCGGCACAGCCACTCCCGCTTTTTGACGCGTCATATAGCCCCGTGCGTCGGATGTCGTGCCTCGTCAACTGTTTCAAACCTCCATTTAACTGTTTCGTCACTTGCTTGTTTGCGGACGTGTATCTTGAAATACCTCATTTGGCTCCCCATGCAGGCGACGCAGGAGGAGTATATTGCGCTGCAGGTAGGTGCCGGGCTGGGAGGGAGGATAAGAAGTTTGGGGGCGACGAGGGTCATACCCGCATTGCACCAACACGGACGGGAATGGGGAGGGAATAGAGTGGGGGGTCGGGGGCATGCGTCCGGAACTCCTCCATTCCTTGGCATGCTACCAAAGAATTAGGGCGCACCTTGCGTTGCGGACCTGACCTGTCCTCAGTGACTTGGGCGTCCGCTTGCTCTGAAAACGTGCTGCAGAAAATCCTGCGAGCTACGATGCCGCCCAGCCGCCAGATGCTGTCGGTGTTCGGCTTATCACGTTGAGGAGATGATTGCGGTGGAATGAGCTGAGACGGCGGCAGCACAAGTGCGGACTGCAGTGCACGCAGCATGTACTGAAATGCATTGCGTCAAGTTACGAGGGGGTTATATAAGTTCCGCACAAATGTGGGGGGGCGTCCGTAAAAAAGCCTTGGGGGGGACCCGGGGACGGTCAATACCTGTTATTGTGGCGCCGCCGAAATGGGGATGTTATGTTGACATCGTTAAGTTGCCAGCTGCTGCTGCTAGCTGCCCCGGTTAGCGAGCACAGGCGTGCGGGCGCCCCACCACTTAGATGCGTCCTTCCTGAACGGCTGCTGCTGCTGCTGATGCCACGGCTGCTGCTGCTACTGCTTTAGAGCGGGACTTTGAGGTTACGTTCATTCAGGCTCCCGGCGGAATGGTGGCTGCCACTGCGGCCATGTAACTCCTGCATCACTAATGTTAGTCTTAGCCTGGAGTGGCCTTTGACATGAGCAACAATGTACGACCTCTTGCGGCGCGGAGTGACCCAACAACGGTTGAAACGAGAGGCTTGTTCCTGGCCGTCGCAAGGGTGGAGGAGGACAGGCATTGACTCGGTGCATCCTTGCATTAGGCCAGACCACACTAGAGATGCTGAATGGCTAGACAGCGTCACGATGTGGGTGCGTCCGGCGGCAGCTGGAGGAGCGGGGAGAACCTGCGGCTGTTGTAGGGGAGGAGTCATCGCCTACCTTGCTTAGCATGTTGCTCTTGGCCTGCCGTACGTAACCCGACGGACCTGCGCTGTCATGTTTCTACGTCGCCTTAACGACATGCATGGGGTGGGGTGGGGTGGTGGTGGTTGGGGCGTTGGCGGGATTCAAGATCGGGACCTGTCCACCGTTTTCGAACCATTTACAGACCTGTTTTATAGTTCCCTCTAGGTGGGGTCGGCTTGGTGGAAAGTTCCGTGGGATCTTGGGTGGGCGTTTTAGAAAGCAAATGTTGTTGTGTAGAGGGACAGAGAGTGTAGTCATGCTTTGGTGGTTATGTCGTCATGGGCACCCCGGGGTCGGGGTGCTTTCTTTGCGCGACTTCGATGGAGTGCAATTGTGCAGCTCATTGTCGCCAAATCCGAGCAGCAACCAGGAAGTCTTATGAAGGCACCACAACACGACGGCGGTATGTGGAATGCCGTCCGCCCATTTGTAACACGGTATGCATGGGCAGTGAACCTGCCAAACGTGTATGCCCGCTGTCCGCCAGACTCGACGAGCTGTGTAAGTTTGGGTTGTGTCCATTGGTGTTGTGGGCACAGCCACTAGGGCGGGTGTAGGGCAGGACCGCTGTAAGGGGGCCGCCCCGAAAGGCCTTGGCCGAACGGTGGGGAAGAGTAGAAGAGGGAAGTATGAAGAGGGCTTCCAAGGTAGGGAGCTTATGGACCGCGAGTTCGAACGTAGCCAAAAAAGAAGGAAGAATGAACAAGAAAAGAGAAAAAAGGGGTTATGAACCCCATCTGCGAGGGAAAACAGTAAGCGACCTCAGGCTTACTACTCGGCTATGAGCGTGCGTCGCCGCATGCAGATGATGATGACCTCCCGTGTACCCGCATCAATACCAATACAACGTCCATGGCCCCCCCCGGGTTTTACGGACACACCCGCACTTGTGTGCGAAACTTGTAAATTGTTGTGTACGATCTGCGCAAGTCCGCGCTGATCATCTATCTTCATGACAGACCTCATATTGGCGCGGGCTCGATATCAGCCTGGTGTGCACCTCCTGCATTATTGTTGCCACAGACCCTGAGACCTCTTAGGATCATGGCACCCGGTTGGTGGCAGTAAAATCAAGACGTCCTGCAATACGTATTTCCTCAAGCGAAACATTTTAAAACACAGTGCCCTTCGCAAGGATAGCCCTGTTCCAAAATCGGTAAAAAAAAGTGAGGCCCAGTGAAGGTGGAAGGGCCATGGACCAAGCTCCCTAAACAACACACGATTATCCGGTATTCTCCCTAACCAAGAGAGATGCTTCAGTACCGTGTGTTGCAGCTCGACCATGCGATTCTCTAGAGACCTTTCCAAGTAGCAGGACCGTCCATGCGCGTCGGGTGGTCGTTCAACGAACTGGAGAATAAATTTTTAACACGTAGTACAGTTTGCATTTCAGGCCAATGCGATGCATCGGGATGCCATGCTGTTAGTTACTACAGTTCATGTTAATCGAGCCTGTGGATAAGTTACGGGTTTGGAGGAATGTCGATGGAAGCAGCGTCAGTGAGGTCTGTTGCAAGGGCTGCAGCAAGCTCTAGGCGCAATGGCTCCTTATTGAACGAGTTCTCGCTGAATTCCAAACGCCAAGCTGTGGCGCCATTTCAACGACCACTCCAACCGTGCCCATTACCTTCTCGCCGAAGGCGGGTACGGTAACGCCGTAACGAAGGCAACCGTCCGCCTTCGCGACCACATGCGAACCTACTGAGTTTGCAAGTAAATGTAATAAAAAGGTAAAACTCTCATATTTGATGAACTTATTTACTGCCGGTCCGCTTTAACAAGAAAGCTCCAAATTTTCGCCCGTCATATTTATCCGTGTATTGGTTTTAGTCTTTATCCCTACCATCCTTCCAAACAACAACTTACAGATGGCTCTACAAGCTGGTGTCATGTCAATCACCGTGGAGCATGCCAAGGATTTGAAGTCCGGAGACTGGTTTGGCAAGTGCGTACAACTTGTTACTGCTGCTGACGGCGGCCGATATTGTGCAGTCTAAACTTTGCAATTAAGGTTCCCTATGATTTTCACAGAAAATAATTATGATTGCAACTGGCAAAAAGTTCGCACCCAAAGCCTACAGCACTTCACCGTTGCGCCAGCTTTCCGTCTATTTGACAGAACATCGTCGACAGTTTCTTTGAAGGACATGAATAAAATATTATATTGAAGTCTATGCTACAGAGTCTTGATACAGTTATTTGCTTTGCTACCGAACAGGACAAGTTAAGGCCTCGTCGTTCGCTTGCGCCGTCCTGCGCTGCCTCGACATGGCTCGCCCTGCCTCGCCGCTCTCGTTTACATCCGCAGGCAGGACCCTTACTGCATCCTCAGAGTGGGCTGCCAGCAGTTCCGCACCCAGACAGCTAAAGACGGCGGCCGCAACCCAGTCTGGCACGAAACCTTCCAAATCGCCCTGATGGACGAGAACCACGTCAACATGGACGTCAAGGTGTGCATGAAGCAGGAAGCTCCTGGAACAAGCGACACACTTGCTTTGACATACCTTAAAACATTAAGCATTCAACTACTAGGCAGCCGGACGGGGGCCCTGCCACACGCCGTGCCGTGCGCCTTCCGCCCTTAGCTTGGCTTAGCATACCCCTATCCTGCATGCTGTCGTGCCCTGCCTAGTGACGCCTCTGCATCGCTTTCTTTAATGAATTTCTTTATTGGATGTATGCATTTGCAAATTCAAGCCCTGATTGTAGTATACTAACCTTACGATGATGTGTACCGATGATCCTGTGTTCGATGGATGCAGGACCAGGATGTTGGGCGTGATGACCTGCTGGGCACCGCGTCCTTTTCCCTGGCCCGTGCGCGTCAGAAAGGCAGCGACCGGCAAGAGGTGGCAGTATTCAGCAAAAAGAGCCGCAAACAGCACGGATACGTCCTCGTGACGCTGAAGTGGGCTCCCCACGGGGCACAAGCAGGTAGCGCACAGCCGCAGGTGCAGGTGCAGATGCAGGCTCAATCATGCCTACAACCGCAACATCAATCAAATCCTTACGGGGATGCCGTAGAGTACGGTACGCAGCCGCTGCAACAGCAGCTGCTGCTGCCTTCCGTACCGCTCAGCGGCATGGAGATACCGGTGTCTGAGGACTCACTGGCAGAGGCAGGGTATTACTGCTCGGCGGCGGCGGCTGCAGCGGCGGCCGGCGTTGCCGCAGCTCCGCCCCGTACATATGGCGGCTACCCCTCTTGTGTGCCGCACTTGGTGGGCCAGGTGCCGCCATCGGCAATGTACCAACCAGCTCTGGTCACGCCATCCATCTACTATCACCAGTAACATGCACAAGTGCTGTATATCTTCAAGAAGTTCCCGAGACGTATTGACCGCGTGTCAGGATTCACGCGCACTGAAGGCTGTCTGCTTCTTTGGACACACACGGCGAAGTTATAGTTGGGTTTGGAACTGGGGAGTGCAACCCGGGGTTTTGGAGCGCCAAGCGTGTGTCGCCATGCATGGCTATATCTGGGACATCATCACACCTGTTGTGGCCGGCGGCAGATTGCAGATGGGAATATCATGTTCAGATGCCACCATTGTCAGCGCTGGTCTGCGGTAGCTGCAATTCATTATATCTGTTGGTCAATGGCTTTCTTTGTGATTATGCATGCATGCAGTTTCTTGTTTGCGGAGCTCTTGGCGGTGTATATAATACATCTTTACATGTTGGCGGTGTATATATTACATCTTTAGATGTTGGCGGTGTATATAATACATCTTTACATGTTTACATGCATCATTCCATACGGAAGCTAGCAAGCAGGGACCTCTCTGGCGTACTGCTGAGCAAGACAAGGCTGGCAAACGGCGCTCGCCTTCGATCGCTTGCTGCTTGATAGTGCATATGTCAGATGGAACCGTCCTTGCCCTGGCCCTTCCTGGCCATCGCTCAATCGACTTCTATCCCAGATAAACTTAGGGTTTTGTGAGACGATGCGTCCCTTAGAGCCATTTGTGTTTTTAATTATCTTTATCATATCCTAGATATTTACTTTCGATATGCAAAGATGAATACGTTCACGCATGTTATGGAAATGCAAAGGGACGGAACGAGGGAATATCCCCGGCTCAGCAAGGATACGAATATGCGCTTGACTAGCAGCAAGCGCGCGTAGTGGTTATAGAACTATGAATGGATTACATAATCAATTGCGTTAGGCCCTTTTAGGGGGTTCCCGGGGAGGAAAGGATCACCGGCGGCGTGTAACAAACACACCCAGGCGCAGGTGCACCTGAGCTGCAGATCCCCAGTGGCCAGAGCTGACTATCGAACGAGAGCCATGCAATCCAGCTGCAATACATACATACATACATATGCACAACCGTCACATCTGTCACATTACATCTCAGCCCTGCTTCTATCCGTATACAAGATGCCAAGCCATTGAGCCGCCGAGCCACCAAGCCACCTGAGCAGACAAGCGGCCGAGCCGCCGTGCGGAAAAAAAGCCGGCAAGCTGCCGATTGGCCGCCAAACCGCGGCCTGGTCACCTACGTGCCCACCCTCGGACCTGTGCCCATTGGCTGACCTAGCCACATACCGTCATACCCACTTAGCCGACTAGCCAAAGGTTGGTCGCTTGCCGTCGTGGAAAGGGCCGAACCGGCATTTCCATTCCATGAACGTTTCCACCGGCACCGCCGTGAAACATGTGTCCGCCAGAGCACTTGCTGCACAGGATACGACTTCGTTGTTCCTTTGCTTGGCAAGGGGGTGACGACATTCTTGTTGTCGTCTACGCATCATGCATAATGCATCATGTGATGGAAAACAAGGGGTGCTCAAGCGCAGCTGGGCCTATCTATCGACGTGATGGCACCGAGGTAAACACATGGTGCTTTATGGCTCGTATGGGTAGNCT
>NW_003307589.1:922307-941130 GCF_000143455.1 Volvox carteri f. nagariensis
GGGTTCCCATTGCATGGCCTCCAACATACTCTGTTGATGATCGAATCCCTCTTCAGCACGAATATCATTATAGGCTGGGCATTCCAATAACACGTGTTTTTCATCCTCAATTCGGCTATTAGGACCACAACAGTGGCAAAACCGCTGCCCCCTGGGGACATGGTACTTGCCCCTTCGTGCTCTGTTCGCCTCCAAAGCCCAGCAACATAAACGAAACTGCATTAGCTTACGATGTGCTAAACGAGGAATGAAAACCTTAGCATGTGTTGGCCACATGACGGCTGCGGCTCCCGAAAAGGGCAGCCCCATCCAGTGCTTATACTTCGCCATTTGCACTCCCGGTTGCTTCCCATCTGATGGGTACTCCTCTGGCAAGACAGTCAGACGCGTATGGTCCCAGCCGCTCATCAAACGCTCTCTTAGTGCCGTTATTATCACTCCTTCTGGTAGAGGTCTACTCAACAACCAGTCAACACGCTCCTTTACCCCCACGACTTCTTGCGGTATTCCGCTCCAAATGTTGCACTCCAAGAAGGAAAACAGTCGTAACATTGAGATTCCCCAACCCTCCCATTCCGGGTTGGTCAGGGCATCGGTTATCTCCTGCCGTAAAACTGCATGAGCAATGGATCCCACTTGCTTTTGAAGGCGGTTCCAGAAACGGAGAATCTGCTTCACCATGTAATATTGTAAGGGAAGTTCAGCCAGCTCCGCGTACAACAGCCTGTGGGATGGCCGTGCCGTCCCCACTACCTGCCTCATGAATAAAATCTGCAGCTGGACTGCACTATCCTTCAAACAGGCTTCGAACATGCCCTCCGCAAGGTTGGCTTTATCCCGCCGCCTTCCCGCCCTGTCCACGACCTCTGCCAGCGCAAAAGGGCCCCACGCCTGGCAGCCATACAACAGAATTGCTCGGACTTGGGTTGCAAAACACCGCATTCGCACATCGGGGGCAAACAGCTTCATTTTGTCCAGCTTTGCGCTTAAGGAAAACATAGCGGACCGACCTGTATCACACAACTGCTGACGGCACGCACTAAAAGGCCGTTCTGGCCCATATACCAAGCCCAGATAGCGAGCGCTATCTTTGGCAGGTACTACCTGGCCTGATAGCCGTAACTGTTGACATCTCCCGCTAAGTTCCGACTGCTGGGTGCCGTCACATGCAAAAACAAGCCTTTCACACTTTGAGACATTTGGTCGCATCCCAAAAGCTTCACAAAACAAGTCCACAAGATGTAGCAACTCAGACATTCGCTCTACTGACGTCGCTAGCAGACTAACATCGTCTGCATACAACAGTAGGTGGCTTGCGGGAGTGGAGAGGAGGTGGGAAAGCGGTGGAGGAGAGTGGTTTAGAGGTGGAGAACAGGTGTTGCTGGTCCCGGCCGGTCAGGGTCAGGAGGGGAGGGATTCCGGTGTGGTAAGCGGGAGCAGGCGGCGTCTGTGAGCCGTGCCTTTTCCGGGCTTTATAGGGGGGCGCCGTGCTGGCTTGTCATCCCCCCCGCGGCTATAGGTGTTTTTGCTGTGTCTCGCGCTGGGCTGCATCCGAGAGCCTGCAACCCCAGGAGGAGACTGGCGTGCGGACCAGTTTCGCCTCGTTTGTGAGTGGACCGGCGAGGTAGTGGTGGCCACCCTCGGGAAGTGTTCGTTGTTCGTTGCTCGTGGTAGTTGAACAGCTGGCCTTCGAGGACCAATGTGCGAGTACTCGCTTTGTGTTGGTCTTTTCTGTGCAACCGTATCTCGGCTTTTGTGGTGTGTCGTCTCAGGCCCGTGGTCCTCCGTGTGTCCCTTGCCTTGCTGGCTGCGTGGGGCCCTGGTTCTTTTGTGTGTGTAGAGGAGGCCCCCGAGTAGAGCCCCTGCCCCCGGTGGTGTTTTCTTTTTGTTCTGGTTTTGGTGGTCAAGAGGGACGAGAGCGCGTGAATAGGCAGGCCAGCCGAAGTGGCGCCTTTCGTGCGGTTCTTGCATAGATCGGTTTGCGCCGCTGTGTTGCCTAGCCAGGGGCTGGGAGAGTGTCCCGGTTGGCGTGAGTGAGGGATCGAGGCGCGCGCGGAGGAACAGACGGACGTAGAGCCGCGCGCCCATCCCTGCGCTGTGTTTCGGCCCGGTCAGGGCCCCCGGTGCTCGTCCTTTATCGGGCGAGCCGCCCACAGTGTAACACCCCATCAACAGTATGGAGACGCGCTTGCTGTCCACAAGGGGTGCGTCACACTTACGTGCACCAGCTTCTACAAGGTCATGAGTATCAATCAGATCGGCTAGTGTAACACACGCATGGTGCTTTAGTCTGCGTGAAGCCTATGTGACGTCCCAAAGGTTGTCCAGGTAGGCCAGGGCAAACTCTGAACACTGACGCTGAGGGACTATAAAGTAACAAACTTTTGGGATAAATTGAAGCGACGTTTATTTCATACACATATTAAGAAAGCACGCAAGTGGAGTTGCTGGTCACCCTTGCTGCGAGCAGATATAGGTTGCTGCTATGGTCTGCTGCAAGCAACTCAGTAAGGAATGAACGCATCTGGGTAGAGACTGGAGATGTATATCGATTTAAACGAAAGAAATAGCAGGACGGGGCCCACGGGTCACTCCGCAAGCAGGCAGGGCAACGCGCGATGTTTGAAAGGGAAGCTGTCTTAACACGCGAGCAAGCCTCAGTAGCGCGTGTGCATAGGGGACGGACTGGATTGATGTGGGCCCTTGTCTCAACCTGCGTGTTGCAGGCATGGCGCAGAAGTTATAAAACCCAACATGCTAATCACGAACTTGCAGTCAGCAAGGAATAAGCGTTTCATCATTAAGCTATAGTTGAAAAGGTAAATCGATAACCTTCCTTGCAAAATCTTTGTGTCAAAGCAAGTTTACATGCGCCAGGGTCATGGCTGGGCGATTGGCGCGCCAAAAAACGTTGTCCTGAGGATCGGATCCAATGCCGTTGCCACAAACAGGTTCTGATTATAAGCGTAGCACGGTCCACAGTTTCCCAATATTTCCTCACATCAATTCTTCATAATAAAAACAATATCGTGCGTCGGGAGCCTCTTATCCATGTCGTAATAGCGTATCGGGGGGCTTTTCCCGGCGGGTGGCACTTAGATCGCCAGTAGCGACACGTAGCTTTTACGAGGGCATGCCAGGGTAAAGCAACGTGATTTCCACTTTGCAGTCCGTTTGTCAACCTACGATTTTGCTTCTATTGATCAAGGTGAGCTTTACCAGCAGTCGTGAGTCCAAGGGAGTCCAAGGACGTGACACGTTAGTATGGCGCTGGGCCCGCCGCGCTTTCCAGGCAACGTAAAGTTGATTGAGCATTCCGTCATATTAGTTGCTTCATCTCGTGGTGTAATGTATGTTATCCGTTCGTATACGGCTGGCAGCGAACAGCAGGCAACCTTAATTGTCTTTGCACGGTGCGCTGCTGCCCTGACGCTGGCATCCTTTGCTATATGGAAGCTGGGTGTGCACACTCCTCCCGGCAGTCTGTCAATTCTATGCCCCCAAAGGCCGACAAATAACTCCCTTTATGCGCAAACCTTTTCACCGCACCCTTCTGTCCCTATTACCTCCCTCATGACCAGGTACGTCTAAACTTGCGGACAGTAATTTGTTGGAGTGACTTCGGCTACTGCGATATTCCTCTTGCTTCGCGGGTCGCCTTCGCCTTCCACTTCAAAGACCTTCAAGCCCAACGACAGGCTCGTGTTATATTTTCCGCCGGTTAGCCCTCTCAACATTTGGCCTGACCTGCGCTAACAAGGGAGAGGAAGCCGGCAATCATGCAACAATTTCCTGGGCCAGCCGGCGGCGCCGGCGGTAACGGCGCATCGCTGCTGCATAGCGCGCTCTACGGGGCTCGATCTGGGTCAGGCAGCATGCATTCGGGAACAGCGCTCTACCGCAACTTCAATGCGGCACCGCGCGACAAGGGCATCCTGGCTGCAGCTGTCAGCGACGCCTTTAGTGAGTCAGTTTGTCCGGGCCGGCGCGAGGATTCGTAATGAGGCTGCACAAATATCTTCAAGCATCAGGCTTTTATGTCTTATCTGACCTACCTGCCTGTATGCTAGATGAAATTTCTATCCTCCAGCACGCGTGTCGGGTACGCTCTCTGGCGGACACAGAACAGCACAGAATGTTTGCCAACTCTCATATTTTGACCTTCGAGCCCTGCGAAGGTCACTTGGGACGCTTCTACCAAGAAAACAATTTACTTGCGGTTTACATGATGTGGGTCAGTTGTAGGACGTTAAGAATCGATTTACGTGATTTGGGTCAACGCCAGGTAGAAGAGGAGATTAAATTTATGTATGAAAGTAGCAATAAAACTACGCTTTTTTTATGAATCAGGACCGTGCCTTTTTTCATTTCTTACCGTAGCTTTTTCGTATGCACGTGATACACGACCGAAAATGCGTTTCCGCGCGTTTCTCCCCCACCCAACCCCAGTGTCGCCGGAGGACGAGCCAGTTTCCATCGCGGCGGCGGTTGACCCCATGGCCATCGACGCGGCTCGCTACAACGCGGCCGCGGCGGCGCTCATCGGCGACAAGGCTGGCGGCAGTAGGGCGGATGGCACTCACCGCCTTAATCTGGGCGTGGTGAACCTGGCGGCGGCGGCGGCAGCTGCGGGTCCTGATGGATCGACGCAGGCGGCTCTTGCTCACCTGCAGCAGCACCAGCAGCAGCAGCAGCCCGCGTCCAAGGCTGCGCTGTACGGAAATTACCAGGTGCGGATGAAGGGACTCTCGAGGAAAGAATTCTTTCTTGTAACCAATGTTTTCTGTAGAGCTGGCATTCCTCGACATCCCTACCATGGATTGTTACAGAATTGGGTTGGGCAGCTACAGCTACACGATCGGGATTGCGGCTCCTTGAGGATACGCGGAACTGAAGTGCGCCTTCATCTTCGCCTACCCCGCCATCCAGCAGGCACGCGCTCCGCTTGCTCCAAGCAATGGACTCGCTACGTCGCTGTACGGCAATAGCCGAGCCGCCCCGGCAGCCGCCGCCGCCGCCTCCACCGGGGGTGACGCCGCCGGCGTGCAGGGCCTACATCGCTACAACGCGGCCCAGCTGCACCAGCTGAGCGTCGTACGGCAGATTCAGCTGCGACAGCAGGCTGCGACCGCTGCAAAGCAGCAGCAGCAACAACAAGTTCACAGCCAGTCCATGGCTCAGACAAAGGCAGAGCAGCAGGCTCAAGTGCTGGCTGCGGCAGCGGAGGTAGCCCAGCAGGTGGGGACTGCTGCTGAAAGGGAATGAGCGCCTCTGATGTTGTTAAGATGCAAATTCAGGTGATTTCCTCTGGCTTTGTTGCACAAATATAATTTGGTGAAGCTTTAAGAAAATTTGATAACTTAGGGTTCTACTACCCCTGCGCACTGTTCTTCGGCGACATTTTAGCAGGAAATCATCTTGCCTGCTGGTAATGTTTATCCTGTGCACTGTCCTAAGGGGACATTGACTAGCCGTTGTGATCGGTTTTTCGAGGGATTTTCTGATGACAGGTGGTGCTGACCGTTTTGTGGACAGGTCGCCGCACGCAACGCCGCCGCCGCTGCGGAGCAGCAACGTCAGACCCAGCAGCTCCAGGCGCGCTCAGCCGCTGAGAAGCGCCTCTTAGCCTCTGCGGCGCCTGGGGATGCCTCGGTAAACGCCGCCGCCGCCGCCGCCGCCGCTAGCGAGTCCGCCGCCGCGGCAGCAGCCAATCACTCTACCCTGTACAAGCGTGCCTCTATGGCGACGGATGCCACGCCTACCATTCTGTACAAGCGGCCCGCGCTTGGTGGTGGCGCCGCTGTCGCCGCGGCTACCGCGCCACCAGCCCAGACGGACTCCACGGCTACCGCTCAGGCAGCGGCGGCCGCACGAGCGCCGGTATCTGCCCTGTACGGTGCTTACTGTGCCGATCGCCAAGCCGCGTCCGCCGCCGCGTCAGCTGTAGCTAGCGAGATGCTGCAGCGGCTGGGCCACAGCGCTGCTGCCGCGGTGGCAGTGCCGCCAAGCCGGGCGGCACATGAAGCCGCAGCCCAGTCCGCCCAATCGTCCCAGTCGGTGCAGCTCATGGCGGTCAGCCCGGCACACGAGGTTAGTGATGTCTGTGTGTGTGTGTGTTACATGGTTGGGGGGTGCGTGACCCCATACCTGTAAGACTACCCATACGAGCCGAAGGCCCAAGGGCAATACTACAACGCCTAAAAGCCACCGTGATGTCTGAAGTGCGCGAACTTTTGTTGATGCAACAAACCTTAAGTTTCATTTTGCAATTTCACTTTGCACATGTAAACTGTGAAATTGTTAATTGGTACGACCATGGGCGTCTGGACAGGGGGCACCTAACAGGGCCATAACGTTATTGTGTCGAGGACGTTTTGTTTTAGTGTGTCCGAGCATCTTTTTTGCATTCCTAAAGCCTAATCGGTACTAATATTAATTGTAGATTTTTTTACTGATTGTCCACCTCGGTTCTTCTTTGGGCGGTGTTACAATCTGCGCTGCTCAAAATTTGCAGGAGGACAGCCGTACACCCGGCGACTCGTCCCATTGCTCCGAGACCGCCTTCCTCGACTGTCACGAGGATCTGAGCGACGACACCGGCATGTCCGACGGCTTCGGCACAGACGTCAGCGGCGGCAGCAGCGCCAAGATGTTTTCCGGAGCCAAACGCTACATCCACATGACGGCCGCCGCCGCCGCCACCAAGACTGTCACGCGGCCGTACGGCCTGGCGTACTTCCCGACCGTTTACTCGGACGTGTCGTCACCGCACGCGCTGGCCTTGGCGAACGACGTGATGACCCGCATCCGTCTGCCTGGTACGGGAGAGTACCTGTCTCTTTCGCATGCACGATAGTCAGGCAGCAGGCCCACATGCTTGCACATACTGGCCCGTTAGCCAGTGGCATGATCTGGATCATATCTGTCAGAGCCACGATCGAAAAAGAAAGTGTTTGGCGTTTGGTCTTGTTGGACTGTAACACGTCTATTAATAGCGTACTCGGTCCGTCCATCTGCCCCTTTTCCCTCTCCAGATGATGTGTGAAGATATATGGTTTTTGTCTCCACTCCTGTTGTTGTGTTGTCATGAATAATGTTATCCTGTGTTTTGTCTCCACGCCACAGGCGGTATCCGCTTCATGCCCGTAAGCAGCGATTCGATGCTGTACTACAACGGAGTGCATTGGGGCTTCTCCGCCTTTGCCCTTGCGCTGGGTTCCTCCTATTTCCAACGCCTGGTGGAGATCACTCCCACGCTGAACGCGGCAGTTCGCCACGCGCCGCCATTCGCCGCGTACGCTGCCTACATGCGAGACGGCGGCGGTGTCGCCCAGACCAAGCAGCAGCAGCAACAGGAAGAATATCTCCATGTGAGCGAGCGTTTTAAGTTCTCCGTCGGCGATATGCCTTGAATGATATTGCCGTCCGGCCTCCGTTGACGAAGTGCTGGTGCTATTCCACCCAATCCCCACCGTGGTGGCGTTTCCTTTTTCTGATCCGCTGTCGTCCCAACTTTCTTCCATTCCGACTGGCAGAAGGACGGCCTGCGCTCCATCCTGTTCACATGCGCCTACCTGGCCACCAAGGTGGTGGATCGCATGCCGCATACCGACATGCTGCGCCGCATGCTCAGCATGCTGTACAACGTGCCGGTGTCCCGCGAGGAGGCGCACTCGGTAGGTCCACTTTCTCGGTGTGAACATTTTTGGGCTAACTACGCGGTCACAGCGTGTTGGTCGTCCTCAACCTCTTGGCCGATACTGTTGCACTAAAATGGCACGATGACCGCGCACTATCTGCGCAAGACCCTAGAAACTTCAGCGGCGGCAGCGCAATAACTGGTGTCTCGGCTTTTCGATTCTGTTACGGTTTTGTTGGTTGTTAAGTTTGGGGGAGCCGCCGAAAAACCTTGTATTAAAGTGCAAATGAGTTTGCTTTGCGCAAACAAAAGGCTGTGCCCCTTTTCATATTGTATCCCAACGTTTTGTGGATAAATCTCTACACGGTACGGCTCTTTTGTGTGACGCAACCAAACCTGGCATATGCATATGTATGCCCGCGTATACAGGTGGAGCTTAAGTGTCTGGAGGGGCTAGGCTACCGGTTGGGGCCGTACTTCGTACACAACATGCTGGATGACGAGCCCCCTTGCTGTGACGTGTACTGAAGTGAATGGTGTCACGCCAGCACTGATGCCGTATGAGGATCACAACGCTCGTACAGCGCCGTACGGATGGAGCACGTCCCACAGATGTTCGCCGGCCGCTGAGAGGCGGTGTCATTTTAAGCCAGCCAGCCAGTTGGTATGTTTGTTTGCTAACTAATGTGCTGTTGTGTTTCCTGCATTAGGGCGCTTTGCCGTAATCCATGGCTGATCGTAGGTGCGCAACCGTCGTCCTAATGTTGCCGCCGTCAAACCGAAAGCAACCAAAGGAAAATTGTTGTTGCTAACCGTGGATGAGAGATAAAGCAGGATGAATAGCACAGAAAGTCGGTGTCTGGCTTGTTGCGAGGCAGGAAAATGGAGAGGGGCCATTTTCTAAAAAACAGCAGTCTCCACAAACGCCGGTGGAAGAAGGCTTTGTTTGTTGCATGAGGTGGGAGTCGCGGGTCTGTTCTTGTACTTTTATTCGTAGGTGGTCGAGTGTTTGCTTTACGCAGTGTGTGGAATAAAGCTCTGCTCGCGTGGCTAGTCCGGAGAGCAGCAACATGTAGGAGCGTTAAGAGTGAGAGAAGAAAATAGAATATGGAAAAAGCTTTTGCTATGGGCCGTACGATAGCCCATGCGCACAGCCAAGGTTGTCGCAGAGTCGCAGAGAAGAATTGGAAAATTGTTTGGGCGGTCGTTTTCCGTTAACCGGCCCCGACTGCAGAGCTGAAGTTTCCCGCCAAAACCCGTAGATGAGGTGGAGGTTTGGTAGACCCCATCGCAACCCGTCGCCGCTGTCACCGATGACACCGCCGTAGTGTTATCGCACAAACATTTAGGTAGATCAGGTACCGATGAAAATGTTCCCTCTTAAATTTAGTGCCGCTGTACTTTTATTCCCGCGCTGAAAGCTTTGTTTCGTTCATACACCGTTTACTTGGATACGGATGGCAATGTTGTGAGGAGGAAGGAAGGAATCCCTTAGGGTTTTTTTCTCCAAGAACAGTATTTTTTGTGTGTGCTTAGTTAGCCTACGTGTAAGGATATAAAAATACCTGCACACATGTGTGTGGATTTGTAGACTCTTGTCTGCGAGAGTGGGGTTCACAAGGGGTAACCAAGGTGTTCTGTATCCCCCCCTTTGGGGATGGCACCCTTGGACAATAGTAGCTGAGCAAAGCACATGCGACCGGACGGTCGGAAAGTATAATGAAGATCCTCCTATCGCATGGTTCATACCGCACTGCAGAGGTGGCTTCTGCCCTGCAGAGGTGGGTTTCGCACGCTTCGCGTAGCCATGTGCTTCGCCAGTCGTTGAATGAATGGAGGAGGGCGAACACAGCTTTACGATGCTCGCTTCGGTTCCTTGGTGGTTCACTGAGGCTATTGGGCGGTATTTGGGAGTTTTCAGGACTACTCTGCGCGAAGTGCATGGGTAGATGGGAATGGCAAGGATGGCGGCTGAACGGCTTGTAGCATGCTGAGACTTATATCGCTTTATGTCTCAGGGCGTCAGGGCGAGCCGATATGCAAGGGAAATCTATTTTAATCTCTTGCTGTTAACTAGAATCCGCGGATCGTCGTCTCATGGGCGCTTTGTCGAACGTATGAGATTGTGATGAACGAGGAATGAATCGCCAGGGTTTCCTTGGAGGTTTGTCTCCCCTTCGGATTGGCGGTTCACTGCACAGCAGTAGCTGTGTCTCTGTTACATAGCGTACGTTACGACACTGCCTGGTTATCAGTTGATACAGCAGCTGATATGAAAAACAATATACATCTTCCCTTTTTATGGTCTTATTACCGTCTGGACATTCTAGGGGTGAGTCTGGGCTATGAGACGCAACCATATTTCTTATATGCGCTATTGAAAGTACGGAAATATACATGGGATTGACGAGGCAAGCCGGGCTGTGCTATTACGACGGCGGCTGCACGCATTCCTACGGCCGTACGGCCTTGGGAGTACGTCAGCGGACGCGGTTATCTGGTACGTGGGCTCCCTGTTTCAATTTTTCGTATCGCAGGGTTATAAAACCCTGATTGTGCACAACCGGCCGGTTGGTGCCAATCCTTCGGAAGTTCGTAATAGCGAAGACTGACGAAGCTGTACTTAGGGTTAATCCTACCCTGCCTTTCGCATTCTGTTGTCATGGATGATCCGGATTTCAGGTGAATACGGCATGCCGTCGACAGAGGGATTTCTTACCTTGTGCTCATCTCTGCTGCGGTAACTGTATTTGTTAGTTTTTCGTACGGAATCCCATTCATCTTTTCTGTTGCATTCGAGTTTTTTTTTCTTTGCCCCCAGCTGCGTAGACATGCCATGTCTAGTGTCGTCAGCAGGCAGGATGGTTGTGCGGTCCTGCATGTGAGCGCGTGGGGCAAGGCGTAGGTTGTCGGTCGGCTTTATACTTGCTGAATTTCGTTGCATTTTCGCTGTGTGCGTGCTCGTTACCAATGCAAGTTTTGCTTCGAGGCTTGGGAGCGCCTGCTGCCTTGTACACGTACATATAGTGTTTCGTGCATATTCCCTTGCCAATCGTACCTTGCATAAGCGACGCAGCGCGACGGAGATTTTTACGCCACGGGAAAGGTGTTACCTTGGTGGTCTGCCCTTTGCACACTTACCTCGAGGTCAAAAAAATAGCATGGAAGGGTGGTGGTGCTGGTGGAATGCGGGCCGTCGAAATTGCATACATGTAAGAGTGGCATATGTAACACTGTTGCAGAAAACGGATAATATAGAAGTTCGGGTTTCAGAACAATCCCGGAAACATCATTATGACACATGGAACATATGAGCACCGCATCGTGATGAGAGAACACGACGACAGCCCTACAGCAACAAATATCAACGCACGGACTGCCTCCATCATAGGAAGGAACGAAGTCCAGGCCGCGTAGCTACTACTGTGTTTTCAGTATGCAGTTACCCTTTGCAGGACGGAATGATCTTTAAAACATTATCCTTAAATTTACCACGCGAATGTTATGAATGGATCCTGGGCTGCATCCTGGGTGGGTCGTGAGCTGTGGATGCATCGTTTGTTGCTGTTGTGCTGGCCACTTATTGGGTTACGTTTAGGGTATTAGGACCCTCGGATCATTTGGTCTTGCGTGCCTGTCGGGTGCAGATGCACACCACAGGTCGTTGGCTAGTTGGTTGGCTAGTTGGTTGGTTGCCGTGCACTCGTACGACCATATAGGAGCATATGCAAAGCTGGGCCACTACTATCATACAAAGAAGCAGTCAAGCGGCGTCAACCCGCAGCCAGTCCTACATTTTCCCTGTCAACAAAATTTGCCAAATACTTGCGCGCATCGTGAATACTCGCGTGCTGCCTCCCCCCCATGTGCGTTGCGTAAATATAACACTGTACACAGGCGCATAGCAGATATGTGGTACGGGTGTGTAAGTTCGTACACATCGGTGACCACCTCTGTTTGCTGCGATGCGTGGCAGTGGGTAGGTAAGTACGGCGATATGTACACATCTACAAAGATGTACCGGCAGTCCGGTGAGTTCTTGTGCCGTAGTCGTATGTGTAGATAAACATGTTCTCGGACTCGCTTTTTCCGTAAACCTAGAATCGCTGAAGTCCTGCATGGGTATGTGTGGTGTTAGCATGGTCGCCATGTTGTCCAATTAGGAAACTAGGCGCGCGTGTGCACCGGTGGATAGCATTAGTTTCCGATGGCATGGAAGTCCATCGCTGTGTTGGAGAGACACCCAATGGCTTTTTGTTATCTGCTATTGCAGCTGCATTGCAGACTACATCCAATCGCCAGGCGGCCGACCTGGTTTTCGTAATGTTGAGCAGGCAAGTTCCACGGCAAGGTCCCTTCTAGACGCCGCCAGGGTAGGCTGCTGCTGCATTCGGGAACCCCCCGCATGCATGAATGCACCGGAGCTAGCAGAAAATTAGGGAGGAGCGTCCATACCTCTGCGGCGTTATTAATTTTGGGTTTACAGTTTGCAACCCCCGACAAATCGCGGTGAGTGACAGCTAGGGGGCGCTCTCAGATGTCGCAGTGGCGCTGGCCTGCCACCACCCGCATAACCGCTTCCCTCACCCGTCTGCGGCACCTTCCTGCATCGACCTTCCTAGAGACTGACACCGGACTTTCACGACGTGTTTCATCTCGTTGTGCTGACGGAACTTGAACTTGAACTGGAACAGGAACAGGAACAGGAACAGGAACAGGAACAGGAACAGGAACAGGAACAGGAACAGGAATGCATCCACCCTGGTGTCTAAACAACAGCGGTATCAGTTACACGAATTTACGAAGTGCTGCTGCTGCGGGTTGCTGCGCGCCTGGTTGCAAGCCGTGGAGAGGCGCACGTCAGATGCTCCGATTCATTTCCGAGCAGGAAAGTGCCGCAGATTTGGTTGATTGTCACACACAGCAGTGCAGCCATCAGTATGGGGAAGCAAAGGTTACTAAGGTTTGAGACGGAGCCTTGAGGCTTCGGTGGTGGTGTCTTGGCTTCTTTCTAGCTGCCTCGCCCGTGCACTCTTCAGCTGCTGCTGTGCAGCTGGCTGCAGTACTACGCTGTCCGGAGCCTCCGCCCCGCAATGTCCCTCGGCAGCCAGCTCCATCTCTCCGTCGGGGTTTGCCCTACCTTGCATTTGCCTACCGCTTGCAATACATTATGTTTTTGTCAAAAAGGACAATGGATGCATAAAAAAACCGTTGGCATTTCTGTCATGGCGTTAGCACCGCTGCGGCGCGTTTGCGTAGTATATTTGCAGATTCCAGACAGGCCACGGCTATATTTGTAAGGATATTGTGGATGGATGAAATGTAAAAGATGAAAACCTCCAAAAAGCGAGCGCAGTTTCGCTGCAGCTGTCGGTCCCAGCCACACAGACGCATTTCGACGGCAGTTCTTTGGGTTATAACTTATGCGATGTCATTGTTGAGATACGGTCGGGTGTTGACCTTTGATGTTTTGATGTTTTGATTACATCTTGAGCTTGTACGGCTCAAACGAGCCAGAGGCTCACGAGCTCTGAGCTCGAAACAAAAATAAAAAAAGGAGTAAAAGAAAGAAAATAATCATAATAGATCAGAAGCCAGGTGAGCTGCATAAATGAGTCAACTATTGCAACCTATGGCTCTGTACGGTCTGATCTGTTGACACCAGATGCAGGTTATCATCCTTAGGTTCAATTCCTGGGCAGATACCCGACACTGATCCGGAGTATGAAATGATCGCCATCTATTGAGATGCGGCCATCACAGTTGATGGACTTAGTTTCGGATGATGGATTGGTGGCGATTGCTCTCTTGTCTCTGCGGATGTTCAGTTGACTGGATGAGGAGGGATTCTAGATAGCAGGATAAAAACCGCCTTGAACTTTAAGTTAAACTTTCGATATGTTATCGCCATGGCCCCCCGGCTTTGACGCACACCCCCGTACTCGTGCGGAACTAGTAAATCTGTACACAATTCAAGATATGCGCTTGACCGCGTTGGTTCTCAATATTATCCATCACCGCATCCATGGCAACTTATGGCGCAGCGCCTAAGTGCCAAAGCTCAGCACGTATGTCTGCGTGTACAGGACATTCGAGCAAGACATGTCGTCTACCTGACGATCATCACAGACCCGACACCACCATGCTGCATGCTTCCTGCCATGCGGTCGGTTTACAGCCAACGGCCAGAGACACATCCGGCGCGCCTTCGTGAGCGGTGTTGTTTCGGCAAGATATAGCAGGGTGCCCCATCCACCGCAGCATCTTCATCCCCGGTTGCCTGTTGTCGGAAACGAGCGCATTCGGATCCACCTCACGCCGCTCACTACCCCAGTCGTCATCAAACTGGTCTCGGATCTCCTTCATCAACCGATCTACGCTTCGAACATGCGATGCAGCAGTCCCTACTCTAGCTCGTACGGTCGGAACTGTGCGCAGAGCTATGAGTTAAGAGTAATGTGAGGGAGATTGTTGAATGCGATCTGTCATGCTTGCAATGGAGACGACTAATCGATTGATTGAGTTATTCCTGAGCACCTATCCTGTAACGGTATTACGAAGTTGCTTCCCTGTCCGACTGCGCGTCGCAGCGATCACAGTCATATGATCCCCGTTTTGTTTGCTTCTATTGTATCGACTTTAAGGGACAGAGTTATTAGAAGCTACTGTTGTACCTGGCAGTACTAGTGTCAACAGCACGCATTTCACGCGCAGCCGCATGCCAACTTCCCTGCAGCACAGCAGGTGCATATGCAGGCCCTTGCGTGAAGCAAGATATGAGTATAGAGGAGTCGCCAATGTACGCTTTTGTTCATTTATTTTGTGATTTGAGTTTCAATTGCTTAAAGCCAAGGCCTTCCATGCTCTAAACACTCCAAGCACATTTAGCAGCCGGCCCCTTTGTCCCGAGCAAGGGAGGCCAGATTCCGGTTGCATCTTTTGCACCTGATCACAGGGTAGGTTGGTGTCGGCCCCTATGGCGAATCCAAGGGCCAGCCCTGCGGGGCTGCTGGTGTTGCGTCCCAGAGCCTTCAGCAGGACACGGGTGCAGACAAGCATTCCAGGTTCTAGAACACAAAATGATGAAGTACCTTTGGATAGCCATACAAAGTGTTCACAAGATGCTGCAGTTTTCGAACACGACGTCGGGGCTTCTCCATCGATCACTGGTGGCTTCCAGCCATTAGCGACGTCCATGAGCGCCTTGAAAGGCATGCTGCTTAATGATTCTCAGGTGCGTTGGATAACGCAGCTTTGACAGCTTTTCTGCTTGCGTAAGGTTACGGACTCGCGTTATGACAGTTCATAAACCGCAGTCACGTATGCTCTGTATTCCTTTTACCCTGATTTGCAACCAAAATCCTTGCGCAGATGAAAATTTTGAACAAGGCTATCAATGTCCCGGCTGACGTGCTGGTGGGCCGCTGTGCGTCGCAATCGGTGCGATTCCCGGTGCAGCAAATCCTGCGCACCACCTTATTCGTGGCTTATCACGTCGCACCTATCTTGGCGTTTATCGGAATTTTAACCCAGTCCGACTTGGCGAGCCATATCGCGGCCAGTGCCGAGCTGACGGCAACGGTTTGCGCCATGCTATTCTCCGCTGACACAGCGGAGTCCGCAATCCCATTACCTTTGCCGGTCGAGGCCATTGCCGTGGCATCCTCCCTTTTAGCCGCCTGGATGAGCCTTTGCGCTGCAGCGGCGGGCCTGGCACATCTGGATCCCCACCATCTGAATGTGATGGCGACCATGGAACAGGTATGAAATGGTCTAATCCAGGAACTAAGGCTCAGTTCATTACAAATTTGTCGATAGATTGCGCTAAATTATAGCCCACTGGAGGGTGTATGTATGTATGTATGTATGTATTGGACCCTTTCCTCCCTATCACCGCGGATGTGGCTGTGGCCGCTCTTTAGCTGATCTTGCCTCCCTGCAGGCATTGCTTGACTCCTCTTCTTCCTTCGTCTCGTCCTTCCTTATCCTCTCCTCAATGACAACCCGCCTGCATTGCTTCAGGCTTTCGACCTGGTCATTTCGAGCTCCTGTTTGTCGGAGAGCTGCGAGGAACTGATGGACCTTATAGCACCTGGATGGCAGATGATGTTGCAGCAGATTGTCGCGATTCGGAGGCCAGCAGGCAGCACAAAGATCAGTGATGAAAGAGGGGAGAATTAGCTGCACCGCCGGAAGGGGCGGAAGGTAGGTGTGGACCCGGTCCTGAGGGACGGCAGGAGGACTCAGACACGGGCGAGCAGCAGGAGGACCGCAACAGCAGCAGCAGCAGTAGCAGTTTCTCCACTAGTACGAGCTTCAGCGGTAGCGCCAGTCTGTAGCATTAGCTGCTACAGCAATAATGGTCGGTGTACGGGATTGCTTGCGTGCATGACGTCAGTTGAGTAAAAAAGCGGCGGAGAGAGGTAGTTAAGTGACGACGAAGTGTGCACACGCAAGGTGCATGAAAGTTGAGAGAGCGGCATTGAGAGCGGGGGCAGGAGGCAGTGACTAGCACCCTCCCATAAGTGCGGCCATGAGGGAGGGCGGAGGAAGGGCGGAGGAGGGCGGAGGCCAAGTAAGCACCCAGATCTGACCTCCCCTGCCCTCCGCAGCGTATATACACACATACATAAATACATACATCTAGTTGAATGAAGCTGGTAAAGCCTTTTTGATTTTTATGTGACGCCTTGGAGATTGATTTTTACTCTTGTAGGGCAGCGTGCTTGCGCGTGCGCGAGTGCGGACGAAGCTGCTGCCAGACGGTGTCGCTACGTGCGGCAGCGCCGTACAAAAGGTTTTGGGTTGTATCTATACTCGTATGTAGCCCCACCCAAAAACATAAAGGGGCCCTTGCTTTCGTCGTACCTGTGCATTATTAGCTTGCTCACTTCAACCGCAAGGGTTTGTATCTCGTAAAAAAAGCCATTTGCATGTTTGTGTATGGATGCTTGCCTTTTTTTTTGAGGAACTAGATGGCCCTATGGCACATAGGACATAATGCGATGAAGTGATGAGGGTTGTGAGCTCAAGCGGGATCGCTGAGTCCATGGGCGGCCATAACTGTTTAGCGAGCCTGCTGGTCTCCGACCGGCGAAAGTGAGTAGGGGCTACATATTTCGCAGGTCGCGAATCGCTGCGGTGCTCGTTTTCTTAGACAACACCACCACCATTATTGAGGCAGTGGAGAGGAGCAGTGCTGTGGACGTGTTTCCGTTTGCGTATGTACGTACACATATATATATATATATATGTATGTACGTATGTATGTATGTACGCATATGTACATATTAGGGAGAGTGTCAACCAACGGTATGCAACGGTTCGCGGGTCGGTCGTGTGCCGCCTTGTGGGCTGGTGCGGGTGGTGGCGACGGTGCAGGGCAGCAGGTCGGTGCAGGTCGGCAGTGAATGGCTCCCCAGGGTTGCGGAATTTGGGCGGCCGGGTCGCCTTCGCGCGTTACATTTTAATTTCTCTTCGCTCCTGTTTACTTTTGTCCTTTTTTATTTGCAATTTGCAATGTTGTTCCCGCTCGCCAGCCCTTACAAGGCGGGGGAGAGGGTTGCAGTATAGATGCGGTGTTGTAGTTGCGTGACCGACTCCCGCCTGCAGCTTGAGGAAAGGAGCGAGAATGGGGCCACGTGTACGTGGGTGCGGACATTTCGCAGCCTTTGCATTGCGACTAGTGTTTCTAATTAGCACGTGTTTCCTCTTACTTCCGATATGATTTCCTTTTTTGTCGACAGTTTTTTTTAGCCCATAGAATACACTTGCATACCTACGAGCTGATGCTTGCGATTTATTCTGAACGATGGTTGCATTGCCGTTCATTCTTGCAGCAGAAGGCTGCTGTGGGCTGGCGGCCTTGTCGTACCACTAGTATATTAGAAAGCGTTGGCAGACTCCACCCTGGGTGGCAAGTCCCCGCTGAAATTTCTAATTTAGGTTTTTCCTTTTTCTTTTTCTTTTACAATTTTAAACCAATCTAGAAGATTTTTGTTTGGCATTTTGTATGCTCATCGTGGTGGCTTGTTGCAGCCTTGAGCTGACCGCCGGTAAACGTCGTACTCTCAAAAAAGTGTTTTGATTACTCGGCTTTGCATCTAATCTATATTTTTGGGCGGGGCCCCAGCGCGAAGCGCCCAGGGGGGCCCCGACCTGTAGGATTGCCCATGTCCGTGTGTGTGTGTGTGTGTGTGTGTGTGTGTGTGTGTGTGTGTGTGTGTGTGTGTGTGTGTGTGTGTGTGTGTAACGGACCAAACATAATATCTCGCCCGGCTGAAACGCGTTATAGGTACTATACAGCATTCTCTATTGCAAGGTATCTCGCATGTAGCCAACAAAAATCGTATGAGCACAAACAAGTTTGGCTGCCTCAATTGACCGAGGCCAAAGTCACATCAACGCCTCTCGCGCTAAATTTCATCTCAAAAGGTACCGCGTATCTCTCATTTGAATTCTTAGATGACGGCGTATGATAACTCGAACTCCCAGGCCTTGAGTGTGTAACGGACCAAACAGAATATTTCACCCGGCTGAAACGCGTTATCGGTACTATACAGCATTCTCTATTGCAAGGTATCTCGCATGTAGCTAACAAAGACCGTATGAGCACAAACAAGTTTAGCTGCCTCCATTCACCGACCTCAAAAGCCACATCAACGCCTCTCGCGCTAAATTTCATCCCAAAAGCTGCCGCGTATCTCACAATGGAATTCTGAGATGACGGCGTATGATAACTCGAACACCCAGCTTGTGTTACCATTTGCCGGCATGGGCAATCCGACTTGCCACCAGCAGGCCAACATAACTTGCTTTCATTTCTCTATGAAATACACAAGCTCCTTGTTTGTACATTTACTTTGGCCAATGCACGGGGCCTCCTGAGACTTGCGGTGTGCCCCGATGAACCCCGCGGCTGTGGGGCAGATTGCTGAGGCCGCTGGCGCTTCGGGGATAAACATCACAGACAGCACCGAAATTCACCCAGCTTTCGTTACCATTTGCCCGCACGGGCATTCCGACTTGCGGTCTGCCGCACTGTCCATGCGGCATGCACCCGGAATGGATGCGATTCGCGTGGAGCCCGCAGGCGGTGCTGACGATTCCGCCAGTGCAAGCTTAGCTCTCACACCATCAGCACTGCTGCAACAAAGCATATCTCCCACCGCGTTGACACTACCC
>NW_003307589.1:941180-950418 GCF_000143455.1 Volvox carteri f. nagariensis
CCTGTACGGATGCAGAGGGGCCCCGCCCTTTTTCCGGCTTCCTTGAAGCCGACACCCAACTTGTCTGTGAACGTAGCCGTTTGTGGACAACACTTACGAGGCCAGCCCTCTGCCTTGACGGCTCGACTTTTACCGGTTTTTGTTCTTTTGTTCTGACTGCTGCCAATGCCGTACAATACGGGGTGCGCGTAATTGATGCTAGGATGCCAGGATGCCGAGTATAGGATCCCGATTGCGTTTTGCTTGCCTAGCTTGCGAAGACCTTTTGGCGGTGTCTGTGTGCCCCTGTGAGGAACCTCAAGTCTGTAAAAGGTCTCGACAATGCCAAAGTGAATCCGGAGTGTAATCCATACCCGGGGGCCCCCCGAGAACAAACATGTTTGTAAATCAATCAAGGTGCCAGCAGCACCTCCCCAGCAGCGCCACCCCAGCAGCACCTGGAAAGGTATGACGAGTCGTAAATGGTCGGATGGGCAGATGTCAACTTCACCTAATGTTTTGCTCTAGGAGGGAAGGTGTCTGGTGCGTACGACAGCTGTCGTGGATCGCCGGGGCGTCGTACACGCACGTGCATTTGGTTGACGTGAGATGATAATCATGGAGGTCATGAACAATATTACGGCCGTCAACAATCTAACAATCCCTGGTTGACTCCTGTTGCCTTATTGATATAATGTACGACTCTGGTGTAGCGCTGCGTAGTTCACGGATGCCGTACATGTGAACATGTTCCCATCTCGACAAGGAATAGTCTCTCTCACTCTCTCTCTCTCTCTCTTATTACGTTACGTTACGTTACGTTAACGCAACCTCTGCTGCCTCACAAAGGAAAGCCTCAACACGGCGCTGCTGGCTGCCGGGTACACATGTCAGTAAACAAAGGGGCATATTTCATAATATCATCCTCTATATCAACAATAGTCCGGTAGTCAGCACCGATTGCGGCACTTGGTGCGGCTGCAAGGTATACATACATGGGTCGAGCAGGAGGGGGCCTGTGCGACGATCCATATTACTGGAGGGGTGTGGCTGGGTAAGCTAGGTCAACCTGATGCGTAAGCCAGGTTCCTGAAGCTTGTTTCGGCCACAAGGTGGTGAAGGAGGTTTGTGAGGAAGGTTTACGCAAACGTTCGCAGTACTTTCCGTTTCGCTTCGGTTAACTTGTCCAACGGTTGCGCATGAATTGTGTGCTTATGATTATTATTATTATTATACATATAACTGTCAACGACATGGCTGCCACTATAGAAATCTCCTATTGTCTTACTGTGCATTAAGATTGATCCGCAACCTTCCACGAT
Organism: Volvox carteri f. nagariensis; assembly: GCF_000143455.1. Lineage (NCBI taxonomy): Eukaryota > Viridiplantae > Chlorophyta > Chlorophyceae > Chlamydomonadales > Volvocaceae > Volvox > Volvox carteri. The sequence continues at coordinate 942,482 of NW_003307589.1, forward strand.
CTTACGGGACACAAAACCGGAGGATAGGCAGTGATGGTTAGGAAGAGCGTAGGGCGGCTGTGTAAAGTGCGCAATCCTAGGTGCATCAGTTACTGTATCGATAATCCCATAGATCCCAAAAGAGTATCTACGCAAACCGAAACGTCTTCTTAGCCTTGTATGTATCGCACCATAATGACTAGGAAAACCGCGTTTTCATGTATCTTCCTAAAGCACATCTTCAGTTAGCTAGGTGTGCACTTGGTGCGTCACATCGAAGAAATGAAACCCAACCTGGTCGGTACGCAATATGCAGCACCCGCTGCATCGCCGTATGCGTGACAAAATAGAGTGAAAAGCCTATGGCGACTACCTAAACGTGATCGAAGGTATGTTAGGCTCCGAGTCCGTCGTGAGAACTGCCGGCTACACCGGGACACTGTGCTGGGACAGTTGTTTCATTTTGCTTATAATTAAGCGTGTAAAGATGGTGTTTCATGCATGCTGTCGCTTCCCAGATGAGGGTGATGGAGTGATCAACCCGCGGAATGCACGTATTTAATAGGGCCGGAATCCTAAGAATAACACTTTTAGACAGTACACTAGTGTATGGAAGATACTAGCTTCTGATTTATGAAAATAGCTCGTTAAAGATGCATTCGATAGGTTCGAAACCCCGTAGGCCCTATACAGCAGGTACGTGACAAGTGCTGAAAATGCCTGTTATATCATGAGTCCTCATATAGTTTAAAGTAAAGTCATATTGAGCTGCTGGTAATACCTTTACGTGCAACTGCGAGCCGGGCCCTTGCTGTTGTAAAAGCCATGTCGTTCGCCACAGCTCGGGTATCAGAGATAGTTGGGCGAAATGTAGAAAAGATTCCAAATCATAAACATATTCCAGGCCCTCACACCCACACAGCGCTTACTACTGCGACAGCAGATGCCAGCAGCTACGATGATGCACCTACTCGAGATTGCAACCCGCCCGGGAGACCCGACCCCTGTGGAATTGAACAACAACAATCCCCTGGAGTGTGGCCTGTAAAAGCTGAAGGTGCAGAACTGGAGGTCCCCAATGGTCGGGCACGATCGACCGTGGCCCGTCGGCCCCTCCTCGACTTGGACGTATGCCCTTCCTTTTCCGAGCAGCAGCCGGAGCGCACTAAGCCCCTCTTCCTGGACCGCCACAATACGCTACAGCTTGTGCACGAATCCCAACGGATTGGGGCCTACAGCAGCAACAGCGCCACCACCATCTCCTCCGACACTCCTAGCAGCAGTAGCAGCGGTAGCACCGGCACCAGCAATGGTGGATCGCCCGAGGCCGCCGCCGCTTCCACCGCACCCGCGTGCAGCCCCGTCAGCATTGGCGCGGCCCCTGTCGCGTCCTACCTTCCCAGCTGGAACATCGCGCGGTGAGCGGACCAGCCAGGTCATTGCCAAATCAGGATACATGGCGGCCGTGGTGTAAATCGCTCATAGCACAGTGGGCTGCTGGCGCCGCTAGCGAGCACCTGTGCATGAGTTGCAGTAGTTTTGAACCACAGAATTCACTCACTACAAAATATAAAACCCCATACACATCTCCAAAAGAAGACTCTTAGTTTACTTTTACTTTACAAAACGACCCCCGCTTCGCCTCCCTCTACACATACACAGGAGCGAATTGTGGATGTTGGCGCAAAGAGCTCTCCTGAGCAGCCTGAACATGCAGCCGCCAGGGGCACCGGAAAAGAACATCCCCGCCACCGACCCCACAGCCGCCGCCCCCGCCGCCACCGCGTTCGGCGCCACCAGCGGCACCGCCACCAAGACCCCCTTCGCCTGTATTTCCACCCAGGCAACTGTCACACAGCAGGCGCCAGGTCTGCGCAGTCTGTTCCGCAGCATCACCTCCCGACAGCGCCGCGCCTGCCCCGCCACACCGCGCGGCATGGGCCCGCTCCCCGCTGGGCCGCTGATGCCCGCCTTCACGTTGGCCTCTTTGACGGCGGCGCAGCCTAGTGCTACTACAGCCAAATCGCGATCCGGCCCCTGGGCCAGCGCAGATGCAGCGGAATGTACGGACGGGGCGACGGAGGTAGAAGAAGCGCCGCTGTCCTTGGAAGTGGACTGGGAGAACGTTCTGGTAACGGAGCCTGTCGGAATACCCCCCGCGGATCTGACGACAGCGAGGGACATGGCGGCGGACGCGGGCGGCGACGCAGCTGAACTGCACCGGGCACAAGGGCCCGAAGAACAAAAGCAGGATGATGGTGGTGGTGGAAGTGGTGGAAATGATGATTTTATTGGACGGAAGGACGAGCTGCACCCTCACTACCACCGGAAGCACCACGCTGCGTTTGCTGCAGGCGTTGCGGCGGCGACGTCGACAGCGGCGGCGGTGTCGCACACGGCGGCAGCAGCGGCGGCGGCAACGGGGGCGGCGGCGGCGGCGGGCCTGCCTGGGTTGGCCTCTACAGCGTCCATGAGCGGCTGCTCCATCCTACACATGGCAGAAAACTTGCTTGACGTGGGCGGCAGCGTGCTACTTTCAAAATTTCAGGTTGGCCAGATTCTCAAATCCCATCGCGGCCGAGCTACATTAGGTAACAGCTCTATATTTGACGAGCATAGTTCAATGGACGATATATGTGTGTGTGTGTGTGTTGGGGGGGTGTCTGGGGACGGAGGTGTTTTCCTGCACACTGCTGCCGGAGACTCAGATTCCAGGCCCTCCTCCCTCCCCACGCCAATATCTTGTGTAGCAGCATCCGTCCGTTACTCGATTTGACCTCAGCGACGTTGTTCACCCCCACCTGCGCCGCCGCCAATGCTAATGCTAATGCTGGGGCGATGCCGATGCACATACTCTTGGGGTATATAGCCGCGGCCTCGCTGACTAGTAGTCTAGTAGTCACAGCCCCGTGGTGGTTGCGGTGGTTGCGGTGCTGGGGCCCCTGACGCTGCCCCCACCGCGATCCTGCCCTCCGAAACCAGAGTATCATTATGAACACCGCCACCATGGCAGCCGCGGAGGCGGTGCTGGGTCACGACGCGCCGGCGGCTTTACGTCGCCGCCTCCGGGAGCGGCTGCGGTGCACTCTGGCCGGTGCCTCGGTGATGTGGTTCCTGCTGAACTTGCACACTACCTCCGACATGCTCGCACACCTGGACTTCGAACACGATTTCGTAACAAGCTCCAAAGTGGTGAGAGGATTGCCTGCCGCACGTGCCGTATACACGTGTTGTGCAAGTATCGCGTGCGCTCAGTAGCCCGTAAGATGCCAGTTAGTTAGTTAGTTAGTTAGTTAGCTGCCTTTCGAGCTACCACGCTTTTTTCTTCTGTGGTTGCTGTTAGAGCTTAAACGTCTTCACGAACTCGCGGTATTAGACCTCAAGCGTTTACACAGGGATGAAGGTTACGGGTTCTAGAGCCAAACATAAGGGGAGGCATGAATACTTGACGCCTAGCCACATAAATCGAATAGTGATGATACCGCCCCCGTCACTGCCCTAACCGCCTTTCCGCCCCATTCCGTGTTCCATGAACCGCCGCGGCACGGGACGCACACGCACCTCCATTCCGCCGGTGGCTATGTGGTGACGGTACGGCGGCACTTGTGGCGGTTGCGGCGGCTGGCTGGCGGAGCAGTTGCTTAATTTGGCAACTTCGGGACCTACGTTGGTTCAGAACTGTCAGGAGCTGCTGCAGCTGGGTTTTGCAGTCTCAGTTGGTGTGGGCAAACGGGCCATGAGCGGAGGCGTGGCGGAAGTAATAACGAACGAGGAACAGTTTTAACTGCCATAAACTAACCACCTATCCAAGTTTGACAGGGCATTACTAAGGATATGCAGGCAGGCAAGGCAGGAGGGGTAAATGTCCTACAGCAGAATGGATCAACAAGCCTGAAACCTAAACGCGCCACCAAGTGACCCGCCAGACCCGACCTGGTGAGGTGGTCCAACTAATCAGTCAAGTTGCCTCCCCGACCTCCTTTCTTTTTTTCCTTTCCAGTCCGGCTGCATCCTCTTAGCGCCTTTGAGTTGTGACGAGCTGAGAAAGGAGGGAGGAAGTGTCTCCGTATGTGCATATGCACGTGCTCGGTGAGCGACTTTACAATGACTTTGCAAGTAGGTTTCGGAGCGCACGGTTTAGGATGCTGCCGGGATTTCTGCGGCGGCGGTGCTGAGCGAGATGAGAGATAGGCATTCCCGGTCCTCAGGCTGTGAGAGAGTTGAATCTGGTGGCTTCAGCGAATGTCAACGGCGTGTGGATGCGCTGCTTTGTCGCGCTGCGCAAAAAAGTGTGGCACTATCGCAAAGAGAGCAAAGGTGCGCCATGATTAGGGGAGTCGCACTTATGTGCTCGGCTATAGCACATATCTCGGTCATAGGAAGCATTACACTGCGTATTTCCTCAGTAGCCACATGAGGTGAGTGATTGTGTGCTTTATATGGAGCTGTATTTCATCTTCGAGTGGTAGATAGATAGTAGACAGTGGATAGTCCTGCAGCAAGTAGATAGTCCTTAGATAGCAGGTCAAAGGCTGTGGTGGGAGGTGGCACGGCTCCTACTAGCAGTCCCCAGCAGTCAGCAGAGTGATATTATTGCTGGGGTGCCCTTAGAGTGGTTGCCGTACAAGGCCACGTGAGCGATACCGCATGCCATGCAGTACATATATACATACGTCACATACATGCATACATACATATATATAGACATACCTATAGGTCCGGGACGTCATCTAGGATAGGACGGCAACGGTTGCGGCTGGCAGGTGCTGCTCAGCTGCTGGGATGGCGATAGCTTTCTTGCGGTGAATTCACTGCAAATACATGCCCAATACATCGCGTCTCATAGTGATTTTAATCAACTGCCATTAAGATTGAGTTAGATGCTGGTATTACGAAGGGGACGGCATCCAGGCAGACGTATCACAGCTTGACGATGATGCTGGTGTAGGGGTTTAGGGCAGACGTATTACCGTCCACGGAGCGAAAATCCGGGAAATGTTGTTTTAAATTTTTGAATTGGCTTTGGCTGCATCGGCCTACGGTATTTGAGCTATACCATCCGCAGCCAGGCCGTGTGCCGTCATGGCGGTGGTCGGCGGGGGTCGGGCCCTGCGGCCCACTTCCCTCTCCCCGTCTGAAGTGAAGAACGTCCCAAGGTGGATGCGTGCTTGCAACCTTTGCAACCCTAGGCCACGACGGCTCTCGCACTACCACCACCACGACCACCTGTCGATGCCGCACATGCAAGCAAGGTACATGAGGGGGATATAGCGGTGCACGGATGCTATTTGTGTTGTTTGTGTCTGGTGCAGAGTGGCGGTAGAGATAGGGGGCGGAGAGAAGCAGCTAGGTGGAAGCCGCAGCAGGTCCCTTCCTGGACCCTGGACCCAACCTGCAAATGAGAAAGCACGGACGCAAATCATCGGCGGGGGCAATGTCCGTGCGGTGCTGCTGCTGCTGTTGATGTGGTGGTTGTTTATGATGATGTTGTTGTTGGCTCTCTGATTGACATCGGCTGTTAGGGCCGTTTGGGTGTTTCATGGCCTCTCATCGCCGACGTGAAGGAAGACTGGAAAGAAGGAGCAGTGAGTAATGAGGGCCGCCGTATGCCGTACGTTGCGAAATAGTTGTAGCGGTTAAACGGTTTAACTTAAACCTGCCCGGTCACGGAAATGCCTTCCTGGGCATTATGGGCGTTATAGCCCCAGTGCGCGCCTTCAGGGCCTTCAGAGATTTGCTTGTGCATTGTGTTACCGTTAAGCTGCCTATCGGTGATATTCTGGGGGAGTTCTCTAAGCAGCTCAATGCGAGGCGGACGTGTGTGTGCTAACACCCAATTGGGTCGACCCACCGGGGATTCCCACCGTATCTGAACTGTGGGATGGGAGCTTCTCCTCGTGGTGAGGCGCCGCGCCTAGTGGTTTGGCTCGCTCACACATTGGGGCCATGTTGCCTATGTATAGGCCACTGCACCAGGTGCGCATGCACTTCAGATACTAAGGTTGTTGGGAACTGTGTAAGCTAACGAACAGGTCTAATGGCCGCCAGAGCGTGCCGTCGCGTACCTACCGCTGGCTTTGTGACCGCATGTCGAGTAAATCGAGCATGAGCTGCATGTCTTTTGTGTGAATGCACACCAGCAGCTATGGGGCCTCCGAATGAAACACACGAAGCGGGAGCAGCCGAGGGCGCGAAATGCAAGAGTGTCGTAACTGGTAACGCGGAAGTCTTCCCCTTTTTCCGTGGTCATGTCGGCCATGTACCGCAAAAAAACGCGCTGCTGTGTATGCTGCTGCGTGAAAGTAGATCGCCCGAGTTCCACAACTAAATCCCGCACTGTACTGCACTGCATCGTATTGCAACGTAATGCACTGCAGTTCAACCATTTTCCGAGGGATTTTGGCGGCCTCCTGTGGCCAACAACAGACGCACTCGTGACCACCCTCGCGGCCAATCAATCACCCAGGGTGGGTGCCCCCCCCTGTCTACTCGGTACCTCACACTCTTACACTCTTTTGCGGCCACATATAGATGCATTTTATTGAGGAAACCGCAGTTACTAAGATGTACGGCACTGTACGACACCTCATGGCCTGTTTGGCCCCGTAGCGCCGACTGGCTGTTGGTGCGCTGGGTCCGACAGGCCCCTCAGCGCTAGAGCCGCAGCCATCTCCGCCAACTGAGTTGGGTTGTTGACCACCGGAGGGAGGGGCGGGGGGAAGTGGGTGGCCGGGGGGGTAGTGGAAGGGTTTTATTTTGGGAAGAGCTCAGGACCGGTGGGTTGTTGGGGAGTATGTATGTCGGCGGGAGTTAGGGTGTGCATTGGGGGCAGGTGGTGGTGGTGGTAGGTGAATGAATAAAGATGTGTGCTGTACGAGATCCGCGAGTCATGCGCCGTACAAAGAGGGTATTACAGCAGGGTTATAGGCGTTATGCGGCAGGGAGATAGCTAGTCCGCGGGCAAAAGTATGAAACTACCTGACGTGAGAATATCTGCCTAGCTACAGCAGAGCACAGATGCCATCAGAAGGCTGTAGCAGCAGCTGGCTACAAAAGCAGCAGTGGCAGGAGCAGTAATGGTGGCGACAGAGGGTCAAGTTCAGGCGCCGCTCATTCGCCGTCTCCCCCCTCGGGGGGCCCCCAACACAGACACGGGACAGCGTGGGCCCCGACCATCCCATTATATCGGTGGTGGGTGGACGGGCGCCTGTGTTGCCGCCTACAGCCAGTAGCCGCAACTCAATTATCCCCTTTGGGCGCTAGCCTGCGCTGATAGTGCGGTGTTTCCTTTTCTCCGTGGTTTTTTGGCGTTGAAGTATTGCTCTTGGGCCTTCGGCTCGTATTGGTAGTTTTACAGGTATGGGGTCACGCACCCCCAACCATGTAATACACACACACAACCGTAGGGCTGGGAGAGGAAGGGGGGGAGGGCGTGCGACACCGCTTAGCCCCGTGGGGGGGGGAGGAGAGCGGAGCTAGCGGACCTGCGGCTCTGGGCTGCTTAAGAAGGGGGGCCAGAGGGCCCCCTCTCGCGCACACACACACGTCCGCTGGAGAGAGACCTTAGGCGGTCTTTCCGTTGGGGCTGGGCAGCAGTCCCTGGCCCGGTGTCAGGCCGGTGGTCAGATACTTGTAGCATATACATACATACACACACGCACACACACATGCAAACACACACGCACACATACATGCAAACACACACGCACACATACACACACAGAGACACACACATACACATGTACATACACACATACATACACACACACCTGCGCCGCCGATGGTCTTGCGGATGGTTCCGGAGCCATGGCCGTTAGCACCAGTTGGTGCAGCTCGGGGAGGTAGGCGGGGGCGGGGCCCCGGGGCCAGCCAATGGCGCAACTGCGGCAGTCAGTCAGTCAAACAGTCAGTCAGTCAGTCTGTCAGTCCGTCAGTCCGTCCGTCAATCAGTCCGCCAT
>NW_003307589.1:950705-955939 GCF_000143455.1 Volvox carteri f. nagariensis
CGGGGAGAGGTAGGGGCGAGTGACGGTCGCAATCCCCGGGCCAGCAGGCGGGGCACCGGCACACAGCGCTTCACGGCGGGGTCATTAATGCCAGTCGCAGTGGCGCCCCCAACCTCCTTCTGCGGCTTCTCCCACCTTCCGCCTCGTGCCCCCGGGACCAACATCTGCCCACCCTTCCCACCCCTCTCTCCTCCCCCTCCTCTCTCTTCCTCAGCGACACCATACCCCCCACCCACTTTATCACGGCCAGAGCCAAGCTGCCTCCAGCCGTGTTCATGGCACGGTGGAAGGGCGGCTCGCCGTACATGATGTGGAAGAGCGAGGCCCCCAGCGACCAGACGTCTGCGGCGGCTAGGTCCAGGGTGGCCGGGGAGGGCACGTCGAAGAGCTCCGGGGCGCGGTAGGGGGCGGAGCAGTGCGCCTGAGAGGGAGCCGGGGGGTTAAGAAGACGAACCAATGACGATTGAAGCAGATACCCGCGGTAGATAGACACGGATACTGCAGGGAAGGAGATCCACAAGTAGCAATATCAAGAAAAGCAACTGGAAAGGGGAAAATGGGCCCCAATGGCGTGTGTGTGTATGTGTGTGTATATGTGTGTATGTGTATGTGTGTGTATGTGTGTGTATGTGTGTGTATGTGTGTGTATGTGTGTGTATGTGTGTGTATGTGTATGTGTGTGTATGTGTGTGTATGTGTGTGTGCGTGTGTGTTAATGAATAAACGGGCCGCGAGCAGGAAATGCCGAGGCGGGTGGCGCACACGACTAGCGTTACCCATGGAAGCAGTATTCGCGGGAGTACTGTCTGTGTGTGTAAGTCTGTATGTACATGTGTGTGCGATACGGGCGGGGCCCCGGGTGGTTGACAGCGGAAAGGAGAGCGGGGTTTCCCGCCGCGGTTCCGGAGCAGGTCGGGGTTAGAGGCGGGACGTTCAGAGCGAATGTGGGACGACGGTCGAGCAGCAGCCGCATGGGGGTGGGGGTGGACACCTGTCGTTGCTCTTTCACTTCCAGTCTTACCCCCCACCCCCTATCCCTCACTCTTCACCCCACCCCCTATCCCCCACCCTTCACCTCCGCGTCCTCCTGCGCCCTCAGCGCCTCACTCCGAGAGCTCACTACAAGTCTCCGAGGCCGGGCACTGCCGAAGTCCATTAGCACACACCGATATCTGCGGGGTGAGGGTGAGGGTGAGGGTGAGGCTGCATCACGATAAAAATTCAAAATTTAAATCCTCCGCGAACTCACCGCGGTCCCCAGTCTGCGGCCGAGGCCTCCCCGGCCCCGCTGCCAGCCAGCGCCACCCCCGCCTCCACATCTTCCGCCTCCACCCCCACCCCCAGCCCCGGTGTGGGGAAGAGCCTCCCCGGACCCCCCTCACGGTGGAGGTGCTTCAATGCCCGGTGGCCCGAGCTGCTGGTGGTGGTGGTGGTGGTGGTGGCAATAAGGACGTTGAGGGGCTTGATGTCCCTGTGGTGGGGAGGATGGGGGAGGGGGATGATGCAGCAGCAGGGTAAGAGGCGGGGAGAGGAAGCGGGAGGGGAGGGGGGTCTGTTGCCATCAGAAACATCCACCCCCTTTGGCTGTGTCGCCCTGCTGCTACTGCCACTGCTACTGCCACTGCCACTGCTACTGCCACTGCTACTGCCACTGCTACTGCTGCTGCTACTGCTGCTGCCAGGCCCCAGCCTGCCCGCCGCCTCCCGGGGCCTCAAACCTTCCTGCCCAATCATACACATACACATACACACATACACGCATACAGATACATACATACAGGCGTACACACACACAAACACACACACCTGTGTGCGTAGCCCTGCGCGTGGATGTGCGCGACAGCTCGTGCCAGCTGCCCGAACAGCGACAGGACCTCCGCCGTCGGCAGCATACCCGGTCGCTGCTGCTGCCCCCTTCCTCCTCCCCCTCCCCCAGCTCCCACTCCCAGTCGCTCCAGCTCCGAAGCCAGAGTGCCCTCACGGAACACGGGAAACAAGAAACACGCCACACGCCTCTGGTCGGCCCCACCACCCCCGCCGCCATCATCGCCACCCCCTTGCCCTCCCCCAGCATCCGACACCATTCCGTAGGCGCCACCATCACCACCTGTGGAAACCGGAATCATGGCTCCCGTGTTGCTGTCACTGCCGCCGGGACCGTCAGCAGCAGCAGCGGCGGCGGCGGCTGAGGGGTACTGCAGCGGCTGCGGTGCCGTCGCCGCTGCTGGTGCAAGGGGCGGCGGGAGAGGTGCGGGTGGGCGAATGACCGCCTGCACTGATGAGGAACAAGACGATGTCGGCAGGTGCATCGCCCGAATCATCATGTCCCCGGCGGCGGTGGCGGCGGTGGTGGCGGAGGGGGAGGAGGTTCGTAACGCTCCGGAGCAGCAGTAGTCCAGCAGGGGTAGGATGTTGGGATGGTGCTGTACAGCGGAGTGGACGAGCATCTCCTGCTGTACGGCGTCGAACTGCTCGGCGGAATGGATGAACACCTGGGGGCCGCCGTGTGCGTGTGTGTATGTATGTATGTATGTATGTATGTATGCATGCATGCATGTATGTATGTATGTATGTATGTATGTATGTATGTATGTATGTATGTATGTATGTATGTGAATATTGGGGCAGGGGAGGGGAGAACAAAAGTGGAGAGGAGGGAAAACCGCGTGTGTTTGTGCTTGTACGGCGCGGCAGGAGGTGAGGAGCTTCGGGGGGAGTCAGGAGGGGGAGGGAGAGATGCGTCCTGGGAATTCGGGAGGTGAGAGGGGTGGGGAGGGGTGGGGAGGTTTGGGTGGAAGCAGGGGTGAAGCGATGGGGGTTTTGGAGCCCCAAGCCGCCATAGAGTAGCAGAAGAAGCCGTTTTACATGCAAAGCATCATCTTTGACTCCGTCGTGATTTCGATCCCCACAGCCCGGAAAGCTGGGCGCCTGCGGCACTTCCAACCCCCCCGAGCGCAGGGTTTCCTTTCTGTGTACGGCTGCAATTTTCTGTGTACGGCTGCAATTTTCTGTGTACGGCTGCAATTTTCTGTGTACGGCTGCAGTTTTCTGTGTACGGAGACGCTGGATGAGGTCCGCTGCTCCCGGTCGGGGGTTTCCCAAAAAGGTGAGAGGCCCTTCTGCCGCATGGGGAGGTGAAATGCTCACTCCTAGTCAACGTGCAACTGACGAGATACCGCCGTACGTTGGCGCCCACCCTACACGGCAAGTTGCCCTGCACATACCCGCTTAAGAGCCCGCGGCTCCGGATCTGGATGCGGATGCTCCGCTGTAGCCAGCTCCGAGACCAGGTAGACAACCGCGTAACCGCCCTCGCCGAGCTGTGCGGATGTCGGTGGGATGTTAGCGGTTGGCAATGGAGCGGGGCCCGTAAGGTTTTGCATGTTTTCAGGACAAGTAATTATTGTGGACTGGTATTGACCACGGCATGTGCGTGAGGAGAAATGGAGAAGAAGTGGCGGAGTAGAGGATGGGTTCACTGGCGCTGGATGGCAGTTGGCATTGTACGACGTTGCGTGAGCGCGCAACAGACGCTGAGGAGCTGCGTTGATTACCTTTTGAATGACACGAAATTTCCGGGTGCCCACGGGTATAATTTCGCCGCCGCCAAGCGAGGGCAGAAAAGCAGCGGCCCAGTTTGTTAAACCGCACAATGGCAGGTAGGACGAGCCATAAGCCCAGCAATCCCACAGCAGCTGACCGTAGTTCATAGCGTATGTATTGAGAGGTGTTGCCCGTTTAAGGACGAAATGCAGTTTAGGTTCAACAGCTTACAGGTAGGCTTGTCATGTGCAGCGTCGTCTTTCCATTACATTTGTGGTAAGTTATAATTAATGCGTATAGCAAATCAAAGCAACACCATTGGTTGGTATTACAAAGGGCTTGCCGAGGTCTACCAGCATCCTGTTGCTGCGACTCTTACCGCCTTATGCTGCTGTACCTATGCTTGCTCAGTGGAAAAGCACGTCTTCAATGACGACATTCTGTATAGCGATAGTTACGCGGAACAGCATATGCTCACATGGTTCAGACTGATAGCTTCTTTAAACGTGCCGTTCGCGGTGTCGTCCCCCGTTCGTGCAGACGCGTCGATCTAGGCTTCAAGGAGTCAAGACCCTACTATAAGGGCGCGTTACTTAGATCTTTTTATTTGTGCTGAATGCAAAAACATTTTGGTGCTTTTATTGGACGGCTAACGACTAGGGCTCCATCGTGACCATGCGCTGCAGCTTTCCTTAGCCACAACCACCCCTCAACTATACAATCAACAACCATGCGCCTCAACGCTCACGGCACAGCCTTACACCACTGTCACTGTGCTGCCAACCAACGCGGCTGGCTCTTCCATCCCCGCAACACCACGCCTGCGCGCGACGTTTGCACCCAAGCGGACCGCCGAGGTCGCAAGGGCCCCTCCAAGCACCCGCAGCAGCAACGCGACCCTGGAGACCAGAATCTGGGATCCAGAGGTACGGCATTCGGTGGAGACACCTGGCCTCGGAGGCGCGATGGCAGCAGCAGTAGCAGCAGTAGCAGAGACAGGGAAAATCAGCGGGCCCGGGAGCTGCAGGGCGCTGCCCGCCGTGCCTCAGCGCGAGCTCGCGACGTGGGTGCAGCTGCCGGGAAACATAGGGCCCTCCAGGCAGCCCGTTTGGGCGGCGAGGCTGCGGCTGCGACTGGCGGCCGTCTTGATGGTGGTCATGGTGATGGTGATGGTGATGGTGATGGTGATGGCGAGGAGGATGAGCTCTGGCCAAGTAGAGAGGCTGTAGTAGGACCCCCTGCCGTACCTGCTACTGCTGTACCTGCTACCGGTGCCGTGACTGCTAGTGCCACTGCCATCACGGGGACCTCCGTAAACCTGATTCAGGCGCTCCGGGCCGCCCAGGCCGCCGACCGGCAGCTCCGAACGCTGTCCGGCGGCGGCGGGCTGCTGGGGCCGGTGGGGGTTGTGGGGCAGCCGGTGGGGGGTTTGAAAGGCCTGGGGAAAGTGGGGAAAGGAGGAGGAGGCGAGGAGGTCGGAGATGACGACGACCTGGTGCCGTACGTCGACGTGGCACTAAAGGTAAGACAACTGGTGCTGCTGCTACTGATGACAAAGATGACCTTGGATAACCTTGCTGTAAATGTCGTGTTATCGTACAATCGTACGACAATGCCAAGTAGTGACTAAAGGAGGGGCCGATTTGGGACCGTTGCAGGAGTTGGGTTTACCACCTAGGAAGCGGCAGCAG
>NW_003307589.1:955989-956404 GCF_000143455.1 Volvox carteri f. nagariensis
CCCGGGGAGGGGGGGGGAAGACGCTGAGGGAAGTAATAAAACACGCGGGATGGACCTGCGGAGTGCGGGTTGTGAAGCAGCCTGAGTAGCCTACTGGCGTGGAAGGGGGCAGCAGCAGGTGGTGCTGGTGGTGCTGGTGGTGGTCATGTATCCTCTGAATGCCGCCATATTCTCTCTCGCTGACCCGGCCCCCGCCCACTCGGCCCCCGCCCACTCGGCCCCCGCCCACTCGGCCCCCGCCCACTCGGCCCCGCCCACTCGGCCCCCGCCCACTCGGCCCCCGCCCACTCGGCCCCCGCCCACTCGGCCCCCACCCACCCGGCCCCCGCCCCACCTCCCCCTTCAGGAGGAATGGACGGAGAGTGAGGAGCGGCTGAAGAGCTGGAAGAGGTGATATGGGAGTTTGGGGGGGGGT
>NW_003307589.1:957110-961161 GCF_000143455.1 Volvox carteri f. nagariensis
ACCTCTTCAGAGACGCCATTTTGAGGTTCTACCTCCCGGGTCGGCCCCTGCCGTACCACTGCCTAGGGGCTGGGGACATCGTACTGGTGTCACCCAAGAACAGGTGCGCATGCCTTCTGTATGTGTATGTGTTTGTGTGAAAGGGGGAGGGGGGGAAGGGGGAGGAGGGGGAAAGGGGGGGGAGGAGGGCGGTATTGGAGGCCTGGACCGTGGGTCGGTGAGGATGATGTTGGTGTGCGTGGAGGGCGTGTTTCGCGTGTAAACGTAAAGGTGGGGATCGAGATGGGGGTTGTACGGATGGAGGTTGTACGGCAATTTGGATTTTCTTTCTCCGTGTCTCCGTGTCTCAACTTCACTGTGGTGGTAGGCCATGATTGATTGTTACTGTTACTGTTGCTGCTATCCGGCCATGACGACGGGACTCTTCTTTGCATCGCAGTTGTCCCCTTCCTTGTCTGTCTGTATGTATGTTTTTATTGTTTGTTACTACTGCTCTCTTCGTATCCCAACCAGTTTTCTAAGCGTTCCCCTTCCGCGCCTCCCGTCATCGTCCTCCCCCTCCTCTAAATCAACCTACCGATTGGATCTCCTTTCCACCCTCCCTTCTCGTCCCGGGCCTTGCAAACCGCCTTTCCGTACCTTGATCCATCCGTACACTCGTACACAAGGCCCAGTGAGGCCTCCATGGAGGGTGTCGTACTGGATTTCAGTGGCCGCTGGATACGCGTGGCGCTGCCAGCTGACCTGGCGCATGGCGTGCAGGTGCGCTTTTGTTGGTTGGCGTAGTTAAGTCGGTTGAAAAGTTGGTTGTGTCACGGGTTGCGTGTGGCAGTGTGCGAGGCGCGCTCTGTCCCCGTACGCATCAATCCCCGTACGCATCTTGTCCCCGTACGCATCTTGTCACAATTTCTTATCTATGGCGTACGACGGTCATCAAACACGTGGAGGCTTAAAACCAACCTTGTAACGATACTCTAAAAACGTGTAAAACCGTGTAAAACCTCGGAAAACAGGGAAGCGGCTGGCGGCTGGACCTGTACGCCAACACTATCGCACACGAGCGCGCCCGAGGTGCAGTGAAGCGCTACTGCCAAGCCGCAGCGGAGTCGGGCAGCAGCAGCAGTAGCAGCGGTGGCAAAGGCAGCAGCGGCAGCGACAGTGATGACGGCAGCGGCGGCGGCGGCAGCGGGTCGCTGGCTATTTTGCGAGCCCTCGCGGGTGCCGTACCGCCGGGAACAACCCTGGAGCAAATGGCGGCGACGCCGCCGCCGTGGCTCCGTGGCAAGACTGGTCGTGAGCGGCTGACGGCGGCGCGGCGGGTCGTGGCAGCAGCAGCGGCGGCGGCGGCGGCGGCAGAGCCGACATCGCTGCCTTCTCCGTCTGGTGCCGTCGCCAACACGCCTCACGACGACGGCGACAGCGGCGGCATCAGGGCCGGTCTGCAGCGGCAACAGCAGCGGCGGCGGCAGCTGCGCGGCGCGGCTGCTGCGGGTCTCAACCCCAGCCAGGCTCGCGCGATTGAAACGGCGCTGGGCCGCAGCTTGACCTTGTGGCAAGGGTAATGAGCATGTGTTGTGTGTTGTGTGTGTTGTGTGTGTGGGGGGGGGAGAGAACAGGGAAGAACAGCGAAGAGATGACGACTAAGTCGGGGGTGAAAGTGGGGCCCCGGGAAATCTCTCCTCAGCCGATGCCTCCCAACTTGTTGCCTTCTTGACTCACATGCCCACGCTCCTCACCGCCCTCTGGTCATCATCGTGCCCGCCTTCCCTCCGGCGCATATCTCAACTCCCCCCCCTCCTCCCCTCCCTCCTCCCCTCCCTCCTCAGGCCCCCAGGTACCGGCAAAACCGCCACTCTGCTTCACTTCATCCGCGCCGCCCTCACCGCCCTACCCCCGGGGTCAGGTCCGCTGCTGGCCACCGCCGCCTCCAATGTAGCTGTGGATAACCTGGTTTCGGGGCTAAGGGCTCTGGACCCTTCACTGGATGTCGTACGTGTGGGCCAGCCAGTTAAAGTGGCTCCAGAGCTACGGGGCGTTAGCCTGGAGGTAAGTCCGTATGTCTCTGTATGTGTGTGTATTCGCGTGAGCTGGGGGTATCAGTTCGGCGGAAGGTGGGGTGGGTTTTGGGGTTAAGGAGGGTACGGAAAACAGGGAAAACACGCATACATACATACATACATACATACATATATACATACATGTGCATGCAATTCACTTCTCCGCATGCAACCGCTGGCTAGCAAGGGTAAAGAGGAATATGGGAAAAGAAAGGAGCAAAAGCAACATGAGGTGCGGGTAGGAGAAGAATAGCTTCCGGCTCGTGCGAGGACGTGTTGGCGATTTCCGTAACTGCACCCCTCTGGGCTGAGCTAGTGGTTAGGTGGTTAGTTGGTAGCCGTTGGGTGCGGACCTTTGGATGACGCCATTCCAACGACCGCCCGTATGTATCCTCCAAACAACATGTCTCGTAGCACACATGTCCCCTCCCAAGCGCCCCTTCACCCTCTTGCCTCCCCTCCTGCCAGCATAACTCAAACCTTCCACCAACATAAACACGCGGGCCCCCCAACCCCCCAACCCCCCACTCACACCCCCAGGCCCGTATCGCGGGCACCTCTGCGGGCCAGAGGGCCGCCCGGCTGCGGCGCCAGGCCCAGGGGCTGCGGGGCTCGGAGGCCTGGAACTACATCTCCCAGGCAGGGACCAGCCGGGGTTGCGCGTATGTATGTATGTATGTTGTTACAGGGTGGTTAACTTCGCCAGCGGCCCCCTTTCCCGGGGCAGTCCCTGCTCTCCCCTGCTAGAGGGGCACCCTAATCCGTCACCCCATCCGACTTCTGAATGTATTCGTTGGATTCAGCAACTCACCACCAGCATCCAACCAAATCTAGCGGATCAACGGCGCCTCAACTTAGTTCCTGGTCAGCTCGCAAGTTGATAATATCACGTCCAATACCGTCCATAAGATGGGGGGCCACCTCCCATTTCAATACCCCTCAAACACCCGAGGAGCCAGCAGGCGGATTTGAACCCGGGTCGGCCGGGAGCAGAAGTCAGGCCTTAACCTCTGTCAGCCGCCTGCTGCATGAATGTATGCATGGTTGTATGGTTGTACGTATGTATGGTTGTATGGTTGTATGTATGTATGCTTGTATGGTAGTATGTATATGTATGTACGGGTTGAATGGGTTGCACTCCCCCCTCACCCCGGGCTTGTTTCCCCCCTCAAGCAACTTGAAGTTGGAAGAAGTCAGCCGCCTCCGGGACCATCTTTGGGGGGGGCCTAAGGTGGGGGGCCGGCCAACCTGTATTTGGGTGTCCCGGGAAAACCACAGAATGCAGGTTATGGGGGTTTTGGGAAAAGGGGGGAAGAACCTCTAACCCGGGGCCTTGGAAACCGGGGGTTTAGGGTTTCATGGTTTCTTTCTGTGACTTGGGGCAAAGGCTGTGTGAGCGGCTCCCCTCCGAGGTCTACCACCCAGGGGCCCTGATGGGTCCGCCAATAAATGATGACGTGAGGGCGCATCTGCCTGGGGAGTTGCGAGTTGCTGCGGACGTGTGTCGATCCAGAAGCGAGTGGAGTGGGTCATGCGGTAAGGGAGGGGTGTGGGCGGGGTTTAACCCCTCCCTCCCTCCCTTCCTCCAACCCTTCCTTCCCCCTTTCCCTTCCTCCCTTACCCCTTCCCTCTCTTCTCTTGGACTATCCGTCTTTGGTATCTGCTCTGTTCGCCAGTGGTTCGCCTTACCCCCCCACCCTCCCCCCATCCTCCCCTCTACCCTCCTCGCTACCTCCTCTCCCATTTCCTACATCCACCTCCCGCTGCCCTCCCTCCCCCGGCCCTGCTCCTAATTAGGCTTGTAGCTTCCCGGTGGTAGTGCTTGAGGAGGCAACCCAGGCCACGGAGCCGCACTCCCTGGTGCCTCTGCTGAGCCAGGTACTCGGAAGGGGTGGAGGGGGGAAGGAAGGGGAGGAGGGGGAGGGGGGATGGAAGGGGAGGAGGAGGAGGGGGGGAAGGAAGGGGAGGAGGAGGGGAAGTAAACCCTAAGAGCC